>NW_020956599.1:87630-104538 GCF_003031625.1 Empidonax traillii
AGGAGCATTTTGCTTTTCCATCACAGAGTACTGGCCCTGCTTTTAGATCTGAAATGAGGCAGCCTAATTGGTCATTTATCCCTTTAGCTTTTGATTTCTCTCCTGAGAGGACTGCATAAACTGTTTGCTGTGCTATAAGAAATTGCTTAAGTGGATGACAGAGCTCTGGATAAGCAGTTCCTGCAGCTCAGCTGCCACTTGCTCAGTGCTCACTTCAGCACTGCTGAGATGAGGCAGCAGAGAGGCTGGGAATGCTGTCAGGGGCTGGGAATGCTGTCAGAGGCTGGGAATGCTGTCAGAGGCTGGGAATGCTGACAGAGGCTGGGAATGCTGACAGAGGCTGGGAAGGCTGTCAGAGGCTGGGAATGCTGTCAGAGGCTGGGAATGCTGTCAGGGGCTGGGAATGCTGTCAGAGGTTGGGAATGCTGACAGAGGCTGGGAAGGCTGTCAGGGGCTGGGAATGCTGTCAGAGGCTGGGAATGCTATCAGAGGCTGGGAATGCTATCAGAGGCTGGGAAGGCTGTCAGAGACTGGGAAGGCTGTCAGAGGCTGGGAATGCTATCAGAGGCTGGGAATGCTGTCAGAGGCTGGGAAGGCTGTCAGAGGCTGTTCTCACCTGGTTTTGTAGTGCCAGCTTCATCATGAGGCCAGCTTCTGGATAGCTTGGAATGCAGCTTTACCTGAGCTCAGATCAGACAATCCCAGACTGGTTTGTACGGGAAGGGACCTTAAAGCTCATCCCAGATCCCACTTCCAGGGATCCAGGGGCAGCCACAGCTTCTCTGGGAATTCCATCCCAGCCCCTCCCCGCCCTCCCAGCCAAGAATTCCTTCCCAATATCCCATCTGTCCCTGCCCTCTGGCAGTGGGAAGCCATTCCCTGTGTCCTGTCCCTCCATGCCTTGTCCCCAGTCCCTCTCCAGCTCTCCTGGAGCCCCTTTAAGCACTGGAAGGGGCTCTAAGGTTATACAATCCTTTAGGTTAGAGAGTCATGGGGTTACTAACATGTTCCAAACTTTTTGCTCCCTGGGAAGTGGTTTTACCCACCCTCAGGAATAACCACTCTGTTTACTTTAACAACCGAATTCCACATGCCCACAAATAAATTTTGCCAACAGATTTTACTCCAGCACTGGAATTTTCTTCTGCAGAAGCAACAGCAAATTGTTCAAAGTGAAAACTCAAGGCTCCCCCAGTCTGTGATTCTCCTTTCACCTTCAGCTGCGAAGGAAGAGAAATGCAACAAGGAAAAATTTGAATATTCCAGCTAAAGGAGCTGACTAGGATGGCCCAGATCCCTCTCTTTGCCCCCCAGCAGCTCCCAGAGGTTCAGCTGAGATCTGGGGTCACAGACTGAGCTGGAGAAACCCAGAGTGACCCAAAGGCTGCCTGGGGTTATCCTGAGGTACCACGGGAGCTGTAAATCCTGTCTCTGAATGCCAAACAATACTGATCCACCTGGGAACTGCATTAAGTGTATAATTCCCTCAAAATCATCACTGATTTGTGCTGTTAGTCTGTTATTATTCTTCAGTGAAAAACTACCCAAGAAATTCTTTCATAAATGTGATAAATAGAATAGATGTCCCTTGGCTCTGCAGGGTTTACGCCACTCCTGCAGTCCTGGGAAAGTTCCCAATTCAATTTGTTCCTGCAGATGTTTACTGCTGAAATGAATGAATCTTTTATATTGATATTTTTATCTTTCATTGAGGACAAACTCTCTAGGAAATCCTGGTGTATTACTTATTCAGGAACATGATTTTATCTCATTTTACCTGAAATGAAAATAGCAGATGTCAGATTTAGGTGCAAACAAATTTAGAACAACACTTCCTTTTTATTTTATTTTCCTTCTCCGGCTCAAAGTTTATATAGTAAAAAACATGGAGTAAAAATCTCAATTTCTTTCAGGCACAGAGGTGTCCTCAAGGGTGTGACTGTAAGAGCAGGAGTCAGATGGACAAGCACAGCATCACAGAGGAGCTGCCTTCCCATCCACCCTGCCTCGGAATTAGAGCTTTTCCAGCTCAGCCAGGTGTTTCCTGGGGTCCTCAGCGCTCCCAGAGATGCCACTGTGCCCCCCGAGGGCCCCTTTGGAGCTGCCTGGGGGCAGCACCTGGAATGTTTATTCCTTGTGAGAGTTCTTTCAAAATAATTTCTGTTCTGTATCAGAAAGAAATAAGCAGTTGCACTCAGGAATTCCTTTTGGCTAACATGGCAAGATCAGTTTCCTTTCTGATTTTTGTAAGCTCCACGCTTCTTCAGGGATTTAAACTTGCTAAAAACCATTTCATTTTGTCAGAAAATAAAGACTGCCAGCAATAGTTGATAGCAGACACCCAAACAGCTCTGCAGACACCTGCCCTCAGTCCCATCCGAGTTCTTCCTTCCACAGAACTCAGGGGAGGTCTGTCCATGGATTTGATCCTTATGGGATGAATCTCCTGCCCAGGGAACAGCTGGGAGCAACAACCTGCACTGTCACAGCCCCTGGGGACTGAGGGCCCTGGGCCACCCTGCCCTTCCCTTTGGGTGACCCTGCCCTTTCCTTTGGGTGACCCTGCCCTTCCCTTGGGGTGACCCTGCCCTTTCCATTGGGGTGATCCTGCTTTTCCATTGGGGTGACCCTGCCCTTTCCCTTGGGGTGATCCTGCCTTTCCTTGGGGTGATCCTGCCTTTCCTTTGGGGTGACCCTGCCCTTTCCCTTGGGGTGATCCTGCCTTTCCATTGGGGTGACCCTGCCCTTCCCTTGGGGTGATCCTGCCCTTCCTTTGGGGTGATCCTGCCCTTCCCTTGGGGTGACCCTGCCCTTTCCATTGGGGTGATCCTGCCTTTCCTTTGGGGTGACCCTGCCTTTCCCTTGGGGTGATCCTGCCTTTCCATTGGGGTGACCCTGCCCTTCCCTTGGGGTGATCCTGCCTTTCCCTTGGGGTGATCCTGCCCTTCCCTTGGGGTGATCCTGCCCTTTCCCTGGGGTGACCCTGCTTTTCCCATGGGGATGCTGCCATTTACACTGGACCATCTGTGGGTGTCCCTGGATGTGCCACATCCTCAGGGAGAGGGGTCTGTGGTGGGACAGGGGCCATGGGGCAGGGCAGGAGGGCAGGACAGGGGTTCCAGGGCAGATGTGACCTGTGCCACGTGTTCCAGTCACTTGGGGGGCGGTGGTGCCGTGGCTGCACCCCCTGGCATTCCCCAAGCTCCTCTGCTGCCCAGCCTTTATCCCTCTGGAATGATGCACTGGGGGATAAGGGAGGTCAGGACTCTCCATGTACTCAGGGAAGCCTCTGCAGAGCAGTCTATTCAGAGATCCCTCTAACAGTCTTGGTATCAGCCCCTGGGAAACTCTTCCAAAGTGTCCAGGTTGAACCTGTCCACGCAGGAGGGCAGCTGGAAACCCGAGCGTCCCACGGGAAGGATGCTCGGGGAAGAGAGCCAAGGCTATTGCCCAAAGACAACCCCCTGCACAGTGAATGTGCTTCTGCACTGTGATTTTTTTATCTCTTTCTATCAATATGTGCACCAGGGAACTGTAATATAAAGGCTCATAAAAGGCACAGTTTCCCTAATTCCAATTTCTTGGGATTCCACACCCCCCCTGAGCCACAGCCTAATGCATTTCTGTATGGAACTGAGTCCGAGAAATTGGATCTCACAGGCACTTCTTATTGATGGGGATGCAGTCCCTGGGCACTGCTGAGCTATACGTCTCTCCTACAGGCCTGGGTTAAAAGCAGAGCATCCTTAGGCTACAGCACAAACTTGTGGGTAAATGTTAAGGTGTAAATATTGCACACAAACACAGGTAGAAATACAAGTGCATGTTCCAGTAGGTATTATAAATATTTATTTATTTTTTATTCCTTTGAGAGATGGTGACTGTGAGCTGCTCGGCCTCACTGAGATATTACTGCAGAGTGAAACCCACAGCTCTCAATGCTCTGCCTAAAGATCCAAAATCTCTGCATTTTGTGTGTCACTACAAACGCTGCATTAACAGAAGAAATAAAAGTGAAGACCCTGAGTTTGGATTAATGAAAAGAGTAAGGAAGGATGGAAGTTCCACTGGGCAGGAACAGCAGCGACTGGAACTCCCATTATTGGCAGCATTTAATTTAACATTTCAGTAAGGAGAGCAATAGTTTTCAGTGCTGGGCATCGTTAGAGAGCCGAATAATTGCAATGTTATTACAGTCTGTATCTGCTGGACATCACTTCAGAGCTGGAAATTAACTCTGTGTAGCATCAGTTTTCTGCTTGAAATTATTGCCCTCTCCAGAGTGCTGTCCTTGGAAATCAATATATCAAACACATTAATGTGCCTTGTTTTCTTTCTGCTTTCCAATTCTCACTGACATCTGTTACTGCAGCCAAATAAAAACGCTTTACATCCAGTTTTAGAATTTTACTTTTCAGCAGTTTTATTTCAATAAAATGTCTTCCAAGCATTTTTTTTTCCCTGGGAATAAGTGGGAAGTTCCTGCAGAAATGCTTTTCTAATGATACGTGTTCCAAACGTTTGTCTACCGACCCTTCCCTGAGTTCCTTCACTTTGTGTCAGAAATGGTGCTTCTCTCAAGGGCAGCACAGGCAACATTGATGTGCAGGAGGTCCCAGATGCTCCCTGTGCAGCACTTGCTGCTGTTCCTGTCTCCTCAGGGCTTTTCCCATCACCGTTAGGGAATCTCAGCACCTTCTCACCTGTGCACAACCCAGGGCAGTTCATCCCCCCGGGGAGGGCTGTCTGCTCCTCCAGCTGCTCTTCACAGGAGAACTGAGGCACTTTTCCCTCTGCATCACGCGAGTTTTTCCTCAGGGAACGGGACCCTTCAAGAGCTGTGCCGAGAGGGGGGAATTTGCTGCTGAAATAGTGAAACTTCGAGTATCATCTTGTGGCAGAATCGTAGCTCTTGAATTTCCACCAGCCTTTACATCCCAAACTCTCTGTTGCTCCTTTAAGTGTTGTTTCCCCTTCTCTGGAACTGAACTTTCTTCCCATGCAGACAATCATGAAATGGAAATGGTTCGTTTCTCCAAAGTCTTTCTCCTGTCTCAGACATGGGCTCTGTGCAACGATCAGCAATTTCAGGTAAAAACAACAAATGTTCCACTTCAAAATGTTCCAACAGCTCAGGGAAAAGAAAACAAAACAGGAAAAGAAAAAAGTTCTTTCAAACAGGACACTCAAAACTGTTGAAATTGATTTTTTTTCAGCTATTGAAAGTCATAAAAGTCGTAAGTTTGTTCATTTACTTTAAAGTAACTCCCCAAATGCAGAGAGATATGGGGTCAGGAGTGGCTGGAGCTCTGCTGGCAGTGGAGGTGGACACAGGGACACCTTCCACCAGCCCAGGTTGCTCCAAGCCCCGTCCAACCTGACCTTGGACACTTCCAGGGATCCAGGGGCAGCCTCAGCTTCCCTGGGCAACCTGTGCCAGGGCCTGCCCACCCTCCCAGGGATGGACCATGAGTATATTTGTGTCCATGTGCCCTCCCTGAATGGAGAAAACTTGCCTAAAGATCCAGATAGGGCTCAGAATGTGTGGGAAATGTGGCACAAACACAAAGAGGCACAGTTTGGGACAGGAATTCTCCAAAAACCCCCCAAAACAAACAGCACAGAAAACCACGAGCCCTGTGAGCCCAACCTTCTGCTGGGTGTGGAGCTACCCTCCTTCCACAATGAGGGTTTCATTTCTCCAATACCTCCCTTTGTCATTCGAAAAGCACTTTTTCTGTTCCATTTCCTGCTAGGAAGTTTATCTGCTGAAATGTTCATGGGAATGAGACACGGGGACCACACACACACACAGGTGGGAAATCTGCACCTAAAGCTCCAAGTTCTACTGCAGGACGTCCTTTGCAGGAGCTCTGACCCCTGGGTCTGCTACAAACTCTTTGGAGTTCAGCAGCTCCACAGCATATCCAAAATAAACCTGGAAAGGAAAAAAAAAGGTAAGTCCACTCAGAAATCTGCCTTCTAAAAGGCAAAGAGCTGTTGTAAAGATCTTTCCAGCCTGGATGAAAATATTCCACATCACTGCTCTGACTCATCAGAAACACTGGCAGAAAATTGTCCAATTTAACCTTCCAGGAAATGCTGGTTCAGCAAAAGAAAGCATCTTCTGGGAACATGCCAGTATAGGCAAAACTATTTAGGGAAAACACGAAACAAACTATTTCTGTAAGAAAGGAATAGTGCAAAATTATAAATATATGCACGATCACAATAGGTAAAGTCAAAATATCGTAGAATAATAGACTATGCAGTGTTGGAAGGGATCCACAAAGGTCACCCAGTCCAACTCCAATAGCAAAAATAGGGTTTATCAGTACAATTCCTGTGGTCAATAAAATAGGATTATATCTCATTATTGTACACACACAGCTATAACAACTCACAGTTCTATGAGTTTAATGGAAACTTCGAAAGTCTATGGTTTAGTTCTGATTCAGAAAGAAACAAATGTCCTAAATGTAGTGCATTTCTGTAGGAAAAAACCACACTGAGTTTCCAAGAGGTTTATTCTGCAGACAAAGCTGAGATTTTGACAACACATTTTCTGTTGCTCAGTTGTTCCTGGTCACCCTCTCTGGGTGCACACTTTCACACCTTGTCTGTGAACAGGGCACAGCAGATCCTCTGGTCCCTGGGCTGCCACAGGTGGTGGCACCAGAACGAAGCAGGGCCATGCTCAGGTTCTGTTGTGATGCTTCAACCCCTCCTGGGAAGGTGGGGCAGAAATGGCCTCAGGTTGCACCAGGGCAGGGTCAGGTTGGACATCAGCAGGAATTTCTTCCTGGAAGGGGCTGTCAGCCACTGGCAGGGGCTGCCCAGGGAGGTGGTGGAGTCCCCACCCCTGCAGGTGTTCAGAAAACGAGTGGCTGTGGCACTTCTTGCTCTGGTTTACTTGGCATGGGCAGCTTGGTCACAGGTTGGACTTGATGGGCTGGGAGGGCTGTTCCAAGCTGAAGGACTGTGTGATTCTCTGGCTCTGTGGTGGCCCTGGCTGGGTTCACACTCTGGGAGCAGTGGGAATGTCCCCTGGATGTGGGATGAGCGGAGGAGCCCACCCTGCAGCTCCCCAGGGCAGGCTGGGGTGGCACAACCAGGAACAGGAGGGACAGTCCCACAGATTTCCAGAGCTGGAACTGCCACGTCTCATCTGACCCCAGGAACACAGCAGATGATGTGTTTGGTAACAACATACTGAAAAATACAGCTTGGAAATAATTAGTGTCAGAAATACATCTCTCTGCGTGGGGCTGTGGGATGGCTGAGGTAACATTCTGAGCAGCAGGGGTGGCCACAAACACCGCCTCTCTTTGGAGGGGGAATTCCACTTTTGATAGTTCACAGAATCCCAGAACGGTTTGGGTTGAAGGGAACTTAATGGTCACCCAGTTCCACCTTCCCAAGCCACCAGGAGGGATTGATGTGTGAGAAGTGACAGTGCCTGGCCCTGTGGAACCCAGGGTGGAGGTGCTGTGGCTGCAGCTCAGCGAGGGGCTGGAGCTTAGAGACAAAAAAGTGATGGGCAGCACCTGCACAGTGATCCTGTCCCTTCTGGGGGGAAAAGAATGATCTGTAATAAGAACAGACAAGGCCCTGAGCAAGCTGATCTCGTCTGGCCCCGCTCTGAGGAGAGCAGGGCACCCAGACGTGCCTTCCAGCCAAAATTATAGGCTGGAAGATTTGCAATTTTAAATTCTCATTCAAACTTAACAGACAACATGAATTTAATAAACTTGGTAATCTACTCATTTTCAAATAATTTTTGTCTATCCATCCATCCATATCAATCTAATTTAATAATATCCTTGTTTATTCTGGAAGTTTACAATAGAACTACAGAGGGGTGGTTTTTAATTACTTTTGATATCTTGAAAACTTTGGTACTCCAAGAAACAAGGATCAGACTGAAGGATCTGCTCTGGGTGTATTTGCTCTGCAGTCATCCATGCACAGCTGAAGATCACGAAAATTTCCTTTAAAGTTCATGAATTTCCTATTAATCCTGCATCTCCAGCCTGTGCCACAGGAAATCTGGACCTGTTTGTCTTTGCCAGGTGGAAGGTCCTGTATCAGGTTGGGTTCTGGCAGCCAGAGATGCTGATTCAGCCACAGGTTTGAGGGCAGAGTTTCTGCAGTTTTCAACACTCGCAGGTCCCCAGGGCTGGGAGCTGCAGGGACAGGACAAACATCCCCTTGGAGGAGCATTGCAGAATATTGAAAGGAATTCTTCCCTAGGAGGTGGGGAGGCCCTGGAATAGAATTCCCAGAGAAGCTGTGGCTGCCCCTGGATCCCTGGAAGTGTCCAAGGCCAGGTTGGAGCACCCTGGGCTGGTGGAAGGTGTCCCTGCCCATGGCAGGGGTGGCACTGGAGGGGCTTTGAGGTCCCTTCCCACCCAAACCAGTGTGGGATTTGATGACTCTGAGATTCATATTTACCATAGACCAGCCAGAAGTAACTCAGCCCAAGCTTTTCTGTGCAGCAGATCAGAGGGAAGGAGTTACAGAGCTGAGTGCTGCCTGTGTGAGGCAGAAGATGAAGCCCAGGGAACTGGAGGTGGCTGACGTGGAGCCGTGGCCAGGGCTGCTGCTCCCTCAGGATCCCAAACCTCTCCCTTTACTGCCCTCGTTTCATCTCTTTGAAGTGGTTTTCTTGCACAGCCAACATCAAAGACACAAATCTCCTTTTCCTTTATTTCTTAAAGGGTCAGGGAAGCAGATGACTACCACTCAGCAATAACAGCAATCCATTCCCCAAATCCCCTGTGCCATCCAAGCTGGGTAATTCCCCTTCCAGCACACTGGGATCACCGTGCTCTCCTGGAGTGAGAAGGAGAGGGGCCAAGTGTGTCCTGCAGCCCCAGGAGGGCTAGACCTCCAAGTACCCTGGATCACCTTCATTCCCCAGCAGAATGGAACTGGCAGGTGGAGATGGACTTCAGTGCTCCTCATGGGTCGCTCCCAAGTCAGGATGTTCAGGATATTCCATAAGAGATGGAGACCTGGGTGTCTTGGAGCTGTGCCTGCACAGTGCACCTTCCTCTCCAGGGCTGGCTGGGCTGAGAGAGGGACTCACAGCTCATCCCTGACCTTGCTGCACGAGGCTGAGTCTTCTCTGGGTCTGAAACTCAAACCAGGCCCTGTTCCTCCTCACTGCCTCCCCACACCCCCACATTCCAGCTGTTCCTGCCTGGGCCCTGCAGCCAAGGCACACACTGTGTGAGATGGGAGCTGAGCATGTTTAGGCACTGGGCATGTTTGTCATTTCACCTCTATTTAGAACAGAGGTGGAACAGAGATAAATATGTATGATACACAGAAAAAAACCAACCCAAACAAACAGTAAAATCCTGACTTCTGGTGTGCAAAAGCACCAAGTTTCTGGAATTCAAAAATCCTGGGTAACTTGGCTGGTTCCTCACGGGGAGCCTTTACCTGCAGCAGAGCTGTGTGTGATCAGGTGCTGGGAGTCCCAGGTGGCTGCTCCTCTTCCTCTGTGTTCAGCAAAACTTGGCCACTTTATTGACTGTTCTCAAGGTCCCTGAGTCTTTTTTCTGTGTGTTTCTGGCTGCAGTTTGTTCCTCTGCAGTTTAACCCTAATTCCACATCACACAGCTCTCTTATATCACCACGTGTTACTAAGATATAATACAAAGGGATCGACCTTTAGTGCCCAGATCCTGGTAAAAGTTATTTCCACCTGTTGCACAGCAAATTCTTTCAAGAACAGCCAGAAACAACATTTGCTCCACTTGTACCCCAATGATTTTTACATTTTCATTGTTACCACACAAAGGTGTAGCTGTAATTAGTTCAGGTGTAGCTGTATTAAATCCAGGCCACAAGAAGATGTGGCACCGCACTTCTTCCATGCAAACTTCCTTCCAAACAGTGCCAGTGCTGAGCAGGCTTGTCCAGGTGTTGCAGTCAGGGATCACTGGACAGCACAACCTTTGGAAGGCAAGTTCTCACTGCAGATTCCCTGAGGCAGATCCGAAGCAGCACAGCCCAGGTAACTGTGCTTCCAGCATTTAACATTACAGTGGGGATTTTTATTATACAATTATAAGAATGTTTTTTCTGTCACATTACTTGGACTTTTCCCCACTTCCTCTTTTCCAGCTGTCCCCAGAAATAGCAGTGCAGTGGAAGAACAACTCCCCACAAGGGAGTTCAAGGGCTCCATCAGCCCCTGCACTTGCAGTGGGTCACAGAACTCCCAACCTCTGTTCCAGAGCCACGATTTGGCCAACAGGGACAAACAGGCACTTCTGGAGCTCCATCCACCTGCCCCAGTTTAGTGCCCAAGTTTAGGCACCATACAGGAACCATGAATTTCTCTTTCTCCCCACTGACCCTGAAGGGAGTCCCAGGGTGAGCAGCACCAACCAGGCAGCACAAGCTGTTGCTCCCTATGTTTGATCTGATCCCTTCAGACCAGACTCTAGAGAGGGAACTGAACAAGTTGGTTGTGCTGCTTACAGGGAAGTAGCACACCTGTAAAACCACTTATTCCACTGCAGTTGGTCAATAAACAAATATCACCAGTGATGTCACTGCACAGCTCTGTCTGTACACAGGGCCTGGAGGGAGGGGACAAGAGGGGTGGCTTTAAACTGGAACAGAGCAGGGGTAGATGGGATATTGGGAAGGAATTGCTGGCTGGAAGGGTGGGCAGGCCCTGGCACAGGTTGCCCAGAGAAGCTGTGGCTGCCCCTGGATCCCTGGAAGTGTTCAAGGCCAGGTTGGAGCACCCTGGGCTGGTGGAAGGTGTCCCTGCCCATGGCAGGGGTGGCACTGGATGGGCTTTGAGGTCCCTCCCACCCCAAACCATTCAGTGGCTGTATGATAAGTTTACTCCCCCCTAACAAACCTGTCCCCTCTCACTCCACCACTCACCACTCCCACCAATATGGAATCCCTCATTCTCTGCTCTCTACACAATTTTGTGCCTGTCTCCTATTTCTTCCTTCCTCCCACTCCCCTTTTGGCCAGCTCTGCTCCTCCTCTGCTCAAACAAATCCCTCCCAGATAAATATCCACCCATTGGCCACATTTTCCTCATCCACCCTGGTGCTCCCACCCAAGCTCAGTGACCACCCAGGCCATCCCAGCCTCCCATGGAGTTGCTGATAGGGGGAATGTTCCTGTGAGGGACCCAGGAACCCACCTGTGCATCCTCAGTGGGAGCAGCACCACTTCTGTGGAGGGGTTTGGGCTCAGGGCTGAGGGTCTCTCATGAGCCTCTCCCGCTGCTGGGGGTCAGCAGCAGAGTGTTACTGGCACAGACACAGAGTACTGACAATCAGAAGGAAATCTGAATGATTAGAAGCTGAATTTAGTGACTGCGCTTCCTGTGGTCCCACTGCCAGAACCCTTCTGCTACATGGGCCCAGTAAAGAAAAACTCCCAGCATAAATAATCAACAAAAAAATGCAAAATATTCCTTAGCACAGGTGGTTGCTTTAGACTATTTATCACAACAAGATTTCGGAGGGTCTCCTGGGGACCTGCCATCCTCAGATGCTCACAAACCAGTATTAATTCCAAACATTATTAAGACACATTCAAAACCCTTATTAAATGCAATCAAGTTTGATTTAGAAGGACTAGGAAGGTAAGCGTAATTAAAATGAATGTGCTGCCTGGAATATCAATTCCTTTTCATCCAGTAGGTGAGAGTCATATTGTCTGAAAATTAATAATCTTAAACGGTATTTTTTTGTGGCCCACTGAGAAAATAAAGGGTTTGGTTACCCTTGTTAAAAACTTTGCAGACTCTTCTGAAGAGGGATCCTGAATCCTAAACACGATTTTGCTCATGCACTGCTTCCTCCAGAGACTGGAGCACAGGGGGCACTGGAGCGGAAAGTTTTGGGAGGACTTTAATTGAATAAGAGCCACCAGGAAAGGAGACGAGAGAGGGAGATGGGAGCAACTGGAACTTAGTGCAGAGTCCCACAGCTGCATCCCAGCCCTGCACACGTGGCCACATCACAGGTCACTGCACAGCAGAGAGGGGAGAGGTTTGTGGGGGCTTTGGGACGGGGAGAAGGAGAAGGAGATGGTGAGAAGGAACCAGGGCAGGAGCAGAGGGTGTCTGGTTCCAGAACCACAGAACTCCAGTCTTGTTTGGGTTGGAAGGACCTTAAAGCCCATCCAGTGCCACCCCTACCATGGGCAGGGACACCTTCCACCAGCCCAGGGTGCTCCAACCTGGCCTTGGACACTTCCAGGGATCCAGGGGCAGCCACAGCTTCTCTGCCCAACCTGTGCCAGGGCCTGCCCACCCTCCCAGCCAGCAATTCCTTCCCAATATCCCATCTATCCCTGCCCTCTGGCAGTGGGAAGCCATTCCCTGTGTCCTGTCCCTCCATGCCTTGTCCCCAGTCCCTCTCCAGCTCTCCTGGAGCCCCTTTAGGCCCTGCAAGGGGCTCTGAGCTCTCCCTGGATCCTTCTCTTCTCCAGGTGACCCCCCCAGCTGTCCCAGCCTGGCTCCAGAGCAGAGGGGCTCCAGCCCTGGCAGCATCTCCATGGTTTCCTCTGGACTCTCTCCAGCAGCTCCAGGTGCTCCCTGTGCTGTTCCCAGGGCTGGGGCAGCTCTGCAGGGGGGGCTCACCTGAGGGGGCAGAGGGGCAGGATCCTCCCTCCCTCTGCCCACACTGGGGGATCAGCCCTGGGCACAGGGGTTTGGGTACCAGCACACACCAATAGGGCACATGGAGAGATGATGATTTCACATTTGAAGGGGATGAAGGCCAGGGAGGTGAGAAGAGAGCAGACCCAGCCAGAGTCCAGTGCATGACTCCCCAGCCCAGGGTTTTGGTGGGTGGGACGAGCTGAGCCCGGAGCAGCAGGAGCTGGGGAAGCAGGGGCTGTGGGAATGGCTTTTCCCTGCCCAGGGCTCCGTGTCTGACCCACACCCACGGTGCCTCCTGGTTTGGTACTCCCATGGCTGCCCCTGTGGCCTCTCCTCTGCCCTGCTGAGAGCGGGGACACAACAGGACCCGAGTGCCCAGCAGGGTCCCCGAGCCCTGGAGCAGCAGGAGGAGCTGGTGTGCTCTGACCGTGGCTCAGCCCCCGCAGAGGAGTTGCAGGTTTCCCCTGAGTGATTTGTATTATTGTTTTAGTTTCCTTGTTTATAAAATAGGCGAGAGATGGCAGATGGCAGTGAAGGCAAACAAATCTCCTTCCCGGGGAAAACAAGTTAATTTCCTAGCTTTTTTCATTTTTTTAAAGTTATTTTCTTGAGAGCTGTTAGATCCGAGGCGGTAATCCCTCCTTAATCCATCATAATGCCATTTGTTGAAAGTCCTACTTTCCCTGCTAATTGTGTTTCTGGAGCTAAACCTTGACACTTCCCATCAACCCCATTCCAAGGGAGCACAAAGCAGCCCGGGGTTAATCCCCCAAAGCTGGTTCCATGTCCTCTGCTGTGGCTACGCTGCCCAGGAGGGCAGGCATCGGCCCTGGGCTGGACCTGCTCCACAGGGGCAGCTTGTGTTCACAGCAGAGGCAATTCCTGCCCAAATTCCCCTTTGCAGAGCTTCCCAAAAGGCTGGAGTGGTTGATTTTGCCCCCCAAAAAGGTTTAAATGAGTGGTTGTAATGTCAAAGGGAAGGCAAGGCGAGGCAAGGGAAAGGAAAGGCCACTGAATATTAGCCAAAATTGGCGTCCTAAAATACACTTTCCCTTATGTCCCTTCTGGAGAAAAAGCCTTTAACATTAAGGATTCTGTCAAAGGAAAACATCAGCAGGAGTGAGTGCGAGATAAACCCGCTATCTCTGTGTGTTTAATCGAGAACGTGGGACTTTGCATCTGCAAATATTCATTTAAGCTTCCTTTCAGGAAACCAAACATAAATCACCCTCATGTGTAGCTGTCCTGCTCCTTGTAAAATGCTCATTTTATATCTTCAAATCTGCTATTTTCATGCCACTGCTTCCAGTGCCACACTGCTGTCTGCTCCCATCCCAGAGACATCCCAGCTGTCCCATCTGCCTGTGCCCATCACAGTGTGCAGGATTTACTGCACAGGTTTCTCAGAGATACATCTGGATTCTTCCACCTGTTCACTGTCCATTCTCTGTGTCCATTCCCTCTCATCTTTTCTCCCTGTCTGATGCTCACATTAGAGGCTAAAAGAAGGAAAGAAAAAATGAGATAAGAAACAATTTCCCATCAAACCTGTAAATAAAATGTTACTTTGGATATTTGTATTACAAAGAGGACGTGAAGTTCTCTTGACAATACTGTTCAGATTTAATTATGGGACATTGGGGTCATTTTTGACCATTTGCCTCATCCAGTTTCTGATGAATTCTGGAGTTGTACGTGAGCACCCATAGCTATTACATCCCCCTGCCAAGCATGATGAGGAACACTCCCACAAATCTGGCAGATAACGTGTCTGAGAAGGTAGATTTTGACTTAATAAAGTCCTGTCCCTGTGGCTCCATCCAGTATGACCAGTTACACCAAAGGTCCTGCAGAGCAGGGCTGTGGTGACACACTGGCAGGTGCCTGACAAGCACTAAAGTGCTGGACTCTGGAATTATCCAAAGTCAGCAGAATGGATTTCATTGCTGGCTTCACAAAGTCATCTCACAGCTCGAGAATGTGGCCACGTGCCAGAGACCTGGGAAAGGGATAACATAAATCAATATTTTAAAGCAGAACATCGAGCTCCTCTCTCATTCTCTAGGAAAATAGAATTTTTATGACTCTGAGCTCTGGAGTGATGGTGCTGGACAGCCCCAGCATGCACCAGTCACAGCAGAGCCAGTTATTCCGAGGCTGGCCAGGCTGAAGAACAATCTGCAGCCTCTCTGCATTTGGGGTATTTAAAGGAAAATGTCTGGGAGCAAAAGGACTTTATCACACAGCACTTGCAGGTGCTTCTGGCTCGATGCATTATTCAGCAGGGCAGTGCTGCTGCCCCGGTGGAGGTGTCACAGGACTCCAGGGTGTTATCTCAGGCACAAAATCACATCAGTGCATTAGCAGCAGCTCCGAGGAGCCTGCGCTGCCCCCGAGCTGCTCTCACGCACCCACCAGGGCTGGGACAGCCCCAGCAGGGGCTGCTCTGCCTCTGCTGGATTGCTCCTCAATGATTTTTTTATCTGCATTGTGCCATTTATTCTTTTTTGATGTATTTTCCAAGCAGGCATCAGGTCCCAGGTACAGCCAAACCAAGCACCCACCTGTGCCGAGGGAACTGCAATGGGGCCCCTGGAGCAGATGCCACGTGTGATGACACATCTGGTGAGTCCAGGAGAGGGGAGAGACATCTCTTCTCTCTGTGAGCAGGGACAGGACCCAGGGAATGGCTGGAGCTGTGCCAGGGCAGGCTCAGGTGGGATCTCAGGACAAGGCTCTTCCCCCAGAGGGTGGTTGGCACTGAACAGGCTCCCCAGGGCAGTGGGCACGGCCCCAAGGCTGCCAGAGCTCCAGGAGGGTTTGGACAACGCTCTGAGGGACAGGGGGGATTGTTGGGGTGTCCTGGGCAGGGCCAGGGGTTGGACTGGATGGTCCTTGTGGATCCCTTCCAGCTCAGGATATTCTGTGATTCCATGATTCTACCTGCAGGAAGGTACCACACAGCCAGGAGCTGATCCCTCCCTTTCATCCACAAATCTTGGTTTTTGCTTTTAATTTCTTTGATTTTCCTTATCCCTTCAGGAGGTGAGGTGAAAAGAAAGGCAGGTCCACCCAAGTGTTAACTGCAACTCCCCACAAGGAAGGCAGGTCACAGAAAATGAACGCTCTGACAGTGGTGTCCCAAAAAACCACGAAGGTTTAAATCAGTGATTCATGATCAGCAGGACTTTGCTGTACCTTCACTGTACAAAGGTCCAGAGTAGTGGTTTTGTATTTTAAAAGAAGAGGTTACAAACACAGCACTGTGGAATATCAGGATGCACTGAAGTGTCCAGCTGGTACAGGTGCAACCCAAACTCACCTTCCACTGGCACCTCCAATCACACACATGGTCAGTGTGTCACCACAGCAGCACACCAGAGGCTGGAGCTGAGCACAGCCTGTCTGCAGGGAGTGTCCCTGACCACAGATAGAGCCCATGGAGCACCAGCCACAGCTTCCCAACCTGGGTCTGCCCATCTCTGCCAGCTCCCCCAGCTCTGGGTGATGTGTTTGATTAAACTGGAGGCTTGGACACTGCTCCTTGTTATTCTGAGATGCCTTTCTTAAGAAAAAAACAAACATAAAATGTTGTGCCCCTGATCATAATTGAAGGAT
The DNA here is from genome assembly GCF_003031625.1 of Empidonax traillii. Classification (NCBI taxonomy): domain Eukaryota; kingdom Metazoa; phylum Chordata; class Aves; order Passeriformes; family Tyrannidae; genus Empidonax; species Empidonax traillii. Next base: position 103,904 of record NW_020956599.1, read on the forward strand.
TTTGCTTCACTTTTATTTTCACAAACATCTAGTCAAGCAATGTAACTCCTGGAAATTCAGTGCATGCACCTTGCAAAAATAACAGGAGACAGAGGGTTTCTAGAAATTCCCTTTTCCAAGAAAGAAAAACCTCCTCTCTTTCTACTGAGACAGGGGAACAAGCCCCTTTCCTTTTGACACAATAGATGACATGAAAAATCATCCATTATTTCTTTCAATTTTTCACACCCATTTCCTTGCAAAGGTGACTCAGCCCTTTATTGCTTCTGTTATTTCAGGAACTCTCTGCAGACTCACTCCTGGTTTTGTATTTTTTTTTACCCCCATTGATTTTCCATTATTTGCCTTTATCTATTCCTTGTTATCTGAGGTCAGTGGTGAGTATTGCTTAAAAATTTATATCATTTTATATCACTCCATAGCTTTTGTTTCCTTCTGGTTTGTGCCCCATTCAATCTGCACTGGAAGCATTTCCTTTTTTTTTTTTTTTTTTTTTTTTTTTTTTTTTTTTTTTTTTTTTTTTTTTTTTTTTTTTTTTTTTTTTTTTTTTTTTTTTTTTTTTTTTTTTTTTTTTTTTTTTTTTTTTTTTTTTTTTTTTTTTTTTTTTTTTTTTTTTTTTTTTTTTTTTTTTTTTT
>NW_020956599.1:105871-119293 GCF_003031625.1 Empidonax traillii
GTTCCCCAGGGGCAGGGTTTCACCCCTCCCTGTGAGGGGAACAGCTGGCACAGCCGGGGTGATCTCCATCCCCACGGCCTCCATGGGAGGGTGGAGCTGACTGAGAGCACAACAGACACAGCTGAGACTGATGGGAGATTTTCCACATGCTCTGGGATAAACCTGCATTTCCTCCCTATTTCTCTTCACATTCTCTTCCCAGACAATCTGTTCCTGTGGCCAATTGTTCCCAGTCACAAGTTCTCTGTATTTGGTGACAGTTCATGCTCTGCCTCTGGTTCTTAGAGTGTCTTATCCTGGAAATATCAAATGTTCTTAGTACTGGAGATCTTTACTAATGAATTATTATTGTTGTCATTTCTATGTATGAAAAAAAACCCCAAGCAGAGGGAACTATTTAAACTCTCACTGTGAGGTAGTTCATCAGCCAGGCAGGATTTCAGTGTATTTTTTATCCTCTCATTAGATCTTCCCTAGGCTCTGAAAGCAGGCACAGGCACAGCACTGCTCCTCCTCACCAGTCCCATCTCTGCACACACCAGGATAAAATGCCCCTTTTTGTGTCAGAGCCTCCCAGCTCTGCCCTTGCTGTGCTCAGGTCCCAGGGCTCCACTCCACACCCACTGTTGGCATTCCTGGTCCCTGACTCCACGAGTCATGGAATCACAGACCATCCCGAGCTGGAAAGGGCCCTCCAGGATCATCCAGTCCAACTCCTGGCCCTGCCCAGGACACCCCAGCAATCCATCACAGGTCACAGGAGCTTCCAGGTGACTGCATTAGGATGAAATGAGGTGACAGTATGTTCTATTATGAGGATATTTAAAGGCTGGGCTCCACAGTCCTGGAGGCTTTTTCCAACCTCAGTGATTCTGTGGTTCTCTGATAAATTTCCTCATCCTGCATCCCATAATATAACCCATCATCGGGTGATAAGTGATTTTAAAGCAAGCACGAAGTTCTGATGAGCAATGAATCATCTGTCACAACAGGATCTGCAGGTGGGGTCTCTCAAGGAAAGCCTTGATGGTACCCATGACTCGATGACTCGGGTCTCATAATTAGCAAACCTACTGCAAATAGTGGAGGTGTCTTTAATATAAAGCACCACCCACTCCTCCCCCCTCTGCACATGATATCCTCCTCAATCCCTTCCCACAGAATTCATAACTCGAGGCTTTTATATCCCAGCTCATGACTCAAACCTCCAGGCTTCAGTAAAGCCAGTTTTCAGACTGTTTCTTCTTTGTTGTTTCTTCAGCAAAAGTTTCCAGTCTTGCTTCCTGCTCAAATATCTGCCTTGGTACAATGGCAGCCAAAAACTGAGCCAGGGGAGATTTAGATTGGATATTGGGAAAAACGTCTTCACTGAAAGGGTTGTCCAGCCCTGGCACAGCTGCCATTCCTGGAGATGTTAAAAAAACATGTGGATGTGGCACTTGGGGACCTGGTTTAGTGGTGAGCATGGTGCTGGTGCTGGATTGACAGCTGAACTTGATGACCTTAAAGGGCTTTTCCAACATCCATGGTTCTGTGATTCTATGACTCTAATTAAAAGTAACCAAAGGAAGTATTCTATTATTGCCACACATCAACCTTTTTTTTTTTTTTTTTTTTCTTTTTGGCCACAAACCTCAGATGAACAAGTACCAGCTCTGGGACTGCTGAGACAAGGGCATCATTCCTCCCTCTTCCTGGCCAAAGACAACACTGTACTCCAAAATTTAACCCCTTGTCATGTCTGGAAATGTCCCTCCCCTGTCTTAGGATGGTAGAGGAGCACCCAGGTAGGCACCCAATGTGTTCCTGGGGATGGGGTTTTCCAGGCTTTAAATAGGAAAGAAATGGAACCAGGTACTGTGCACTCTGTACTTTTCTGAGCTATGAATGTCTTTAAGTGATTTCCTGGGCTCTCAGCTGTTCCAGCTGGCATTTCACCTTCAGCTTGGTTGAAATGTCAAGGAGTCATTCACCTGTGGGTGGTGCGAGGGCTTGTCTGGCAAAGAGACCCAAGAGCTCTGCCAAACTCTCTTCCTGATTATTTCAGGAAACAGTGATTTAGAACATCAGAGATAAAGGAAAATGAGATTTTATGGGAAAAAAATAAACCCATGAAAGATAGGGTGTACTTGTGGGCACAATTGGGACCCAGTTCTAAGGAAAACTCAGGAGTGGTTTTGCTGTTGAACAGAAAATTGAAGCCTGAAATAGCAAATGGGCCTTTTCCTGACCTTACCCGGCTGTGCATTTTCACCTGGGTGATCCAGTCAGCAATAATCATTTCAGAACCAGTGACAAACATCTCAGCCTCTGCCAGCACCTACCAAAGGTCTCAGGAGCAAATGAGAACATCTCTCTGCAGCTGAGCTTGGGTGGGGGAGACTGTGAGACCTCCAGCTCTGGGAGAGAGAAGGGACACCGGGGGCTGGAACTGGAGCTTAAACAGTGTGGGGATTCAACTGAGCAGAGCTGCAGAGATCCAGATTCCACAGGGACTCAAGCACAGAGTCTGCTGAGGTCCAGGCTAGAGCCAAAACACAACTCCATGAGGCAGCTGTCACCATGAGAAGGATGTGGAGCTCCTAGAGAGAGTCCAGAGGAGGCCACGGACGTTCTTCCAGGGCTGGAGCCCCTCTGCTCTGGAGCCAGGCTGGGAGAGCTGCCAGAGGGCAGGATTAGATGGGAGACTGGGAAGGAATTGCTGGCTGGGAGGGTGGGTAGGCCCTGGCACAGGTTGGGCAGAGAAGCTGTGGCTGCCCCTGGATCCCTGGAAGTGTCCAAGGCCAGGTTGGAGCAGCCTGGGCTGGTGGAAGGTGTCCTTGCCCAGGGCTGGGAGTTGGAATAAGAAGAATTTTTAATTCCCTTCAACCCAACCCCTGCTGTGGTTCTCTGAGTCTCTGTCAGCACTGCCCATTTTCTAGCAGAAGCCTGTGAGTTCTGGTTCTGTGAGGAGACACTGACCCTCGTGCTGAGATCCTGTGCCCCGCTGGGGCTCAGTGGATCCTTCCAGAGTCACTCCAGTCCCAGGGCACTGTCCTGCCCCAGCACAGTCCTGCCCCTGTGCCGTGGCTGTGGCAGCAGCAGCCCCAGGTGGGAGCAGCCCCAAGGAGGTCCCTGCCCTGGCTGGTCACAGCTCCTCAGGTCTGAACAGACAAAGCCCCGTGGGGCTGAAATATCCCCTGCCAGGCCTGGGGGCTGCGGGGGCTGCCCAGGGGAGATGGATGGGCTGTGTCACTGGGATTCCAGAGGCTCCTCCAGCACCTCTCACTACACAGGCAGTTGATTGCACAGTGCAGAAAAATGGGAAAATTCATTGATTTTTCACCCTTACAGGCCTCCTTAAGACAACAAAGTGGTGAAGTATAACTGCAGCGAGTAAGTTTTTGTGAAATGAGAGAAAGGAAGTCCCTAAACTGTTCCTCCTCAACATGTCAAGTGTTTCAAAGTCCTCTAAATGCTAATGGAAGGAAACCTTTGTTGAGTGTTAAGCTGAGCTGTCCCCTGCACATGCTTATTTTGCTCAGATAAGAGCAGAAAAATAAATTTAAAAAGGGGACAAAAATGTCACTAGGCTTGCAAGTCCCCAAGACTTTGAAAACTTGCCACTCTTGCTGCAATGAGGTTGGAATGAGTCATTGACCTAATTCTTAATTTGTCCTTTAGCTCAGTTAGGAATTTGGAGGGAAAGAAGCCAGAGTAAATTGGCATTTGTAGTTGCATTTATTATATACAATATTAAGTGTGATATCTACACAAAATGCAATGCAACATGGTGTAAAGCCTGTGTAAGGGATGTGTGTGAGTATGGAGTTCAGATTTACACAGGAACAGTTCAGAGCAGGTGCATCCATCTACCTCCAAACACCTCGACTGGAGAATCCATAAGTTAAAACTCCGTTAGCATCGTACAAAAGTGACCTCACTATTTTCCCCCCTTTGTACAAGTTTTTCCCTACCAGGCTCCACTGCCTACACTGCAAATGAGAACTCGTCCTGGGAAGAGGCAACAGAGGAGAGGGAATGCAGGTGCTTGGAGGTGAAACAGGGCAGGGAAAAGGCACAAAGGAGCTGATTCAGAGAGGAGTGTGATGTATTCATAGGGAAGCTCAGCTGTGTTTCTTTCCCTTCTGGTTTCACTCATGATGTTTTTTGCTGGTCACTGTCTCATTTCTGTTCTCCAGAAATCTGTATCAGTAGCTATATAAACTCTGGTTTGCCCTGTATTTATACTGGTTTCTTGGCCTGAACAGCTTAATGCAGCAGCAGGTTCCCCAGCAAACTGCAGACTCTGCAAAAGGGGTTTGAATTCCATGCCTGCTCTCCTGGCCCCTGACACGTCTCTTCAAGTCCTACATGTCTTAACCACTTCTACCACATTCCCCCTCTCCTTGTCTCCTCTCTCTTAGTCTCTGCTCAGAGGAAAGATGTTTTGGGGTTTCCTGTAGTTTTCATTTTTGTTGTTTCTTCCAGGAGAGCTGGAGAGGGACTTTGGACAAGGACCTGGAGTGATAGGACAAGGGGGAATGGCTTCACACTGGCAGAGGGCTATCCCATCCCTGGAAGTGTCCAAGGCTAGGTTGGACAGGGCTTAGAGCAACCTGGGCTAGTGGAAGGTGTCCCTGCCCATGGCAGGAGGTTGGAATGGATGGCCTTTCATGTCCCTTCCAACCCAAACCATTCTATGATTCTTTCACTCTATGATTTGGTGGGGTAAGAAAAGCCATTCCTCCGTTGGAGGAGGAACTGGGAGGTTGTCAAAAATACGCTGGTAGAGGATATTGAGAAAAGAATAAAATAAGGGGATTTGACCTACTTAATCAGCACACCAGGTACTCTCTGTGTCCAGTGAAAAAGCATGGGAAGAGAAGGAAGCACAACAGATCCAGTCAATGGGAATCACACAGGTAGATCACTGCAGCCCTGGGGATTTCCTCTGTCAGCTCTGGTAATGCCTAAAGCAAAGCCCTCTGAGTGCTGGCAGTGCCCGTGACCAGCACAGGGAACCATCCTCCTCATCTCCACACAAAGCATCAGCTTGAAGTAACTGATGTTATCCACATTCCTGACAAGTCTCCAGTAATTCCCACTAGAAACTGCCCTTTAAATTACACCTAAAAGCCACGTTAGACTGGCAGGTACTGGGTTCAAACATTACTCACAGACTGCTATTTATTGTTATGTGAGGGAAGAGGGATGACATCATCTCCCTGGAGTTGTGCAAGGCATCTGACGCTGTCCTGCATGGCATCCTTGTCTCTACACTAGAGAGACATTGGCTTGACAGATGGACCACTCCATGGATGAGGAATTGGCTGGATGGTCACACTCACAGAGTTGTGGCCAATGGCTTCATGTCCAGCAGAACCCAGTGACGTTCCTCAGGGACTGGGACTGACCAGCTCAGCAGGAACAGGCAGCCAAGGGCACACTTGAGCTCTGCTCAGCTCATCAGAACCATCCCCACGGTGTTACACTCCAAAGAACATGTCAAAGCTTGGGGGATGTGTTCCAAAGTCACCCTGCAAGGAGGCCACTGAGGGTTGGAGGCATCCACAGCCTGCAGGGACTCGCTGTGGGTTTGGAAGGAGCCTCCTCTGGCTCCCAGAGAGCTGTCTCTGCACTGACAGTGTTTCCCAGGCTGCTGCAGTGACCAGGTGAGGGCCAAGTCCCAGCACTGGTGGGTGGAAGGGGAACCCTTCACCCTGGGCTGCGGCGGGAGCAGCCACAGAGCTGCTCCTTGGGCTGCTGCAGCCCAGGAAATCACTGCTGCCTCTGCCTGGGAACAGGCTCCAGTCAGCACTTTCTCCACCACACTGCACGGTAATTTTCCTCATCCTCCCTATATTTAACTTTTCCCCTTGGACTAAAATGTGGTTACAAAAAATTTCTGTCAGCTGGAAAGAAGGAACAATGCCTGGCTCAGCGCCTGTGCTCAGCAGTGAAGACTCTGCAATTACAGACCAAGAAACAAAACAAAACAAAAACAGCCCCAAAACACCAGTAACAAAAACAAGGCAAAAATCGTTTTCCAATTTCTCTGAGATTCTTCCTTGCAGTTATTTTTTCTGACAAGGATCAGAGCAGCAATATGAGGGAAGGAGAGCTCAGAGTAGAGAGCAGTAAAAAGCGAGATAAATAAAATCAAAACTGAGGTCTATTTTGCCTTCCAGAACATCTGCTGTCACAACATAATTGCAGAGAAGCAGCACCCAAGTGCATCCTAGTGTTCTGAAGGAGACTGGCTCTCATTCCGAGTTGGGGTTTCAAGCCACTCATCCCTCTCCCGCTCCCTCCTGCCACACTGGGCTGTGTCGGTGCCTGAGGGGGAACCCCAGGATTCCCACTGTCTGGGGGCTGCCTGGGAAGCACCACTGCTGGAGCAGCCCATCCATGGCATCACTCCCACATCCTGGCCCGGCATAACACCCACCCTGTCTGCCCCGACCACGACTCACATCCTCGCCAGGGGCAGTCCCATGGCACTCAGGAGGGAGGAGCAGCTGGTAGAACGCTGGGACTTAGCACTTTAATGGGCAGTGCCACAGTGGTTTAGCAAGATTTGATGGTGAGGGACATTGGATTGTTTTCTGGTTTCTTTCTTCCCTTTTGAATTTCTCATCCTCTTCTCTCTGGTGTTTTAGATCAAACCTTTACCCAGAGTCCTGGAACTGGCTGGCCAGTGCTGCACAGGTTTAAAATTAAGACCCCTCTTTCAAAACCTGGTTGAATTAATTATTTATGTTTAATAAAGTGATACATAGATCCCATAAAACATGAACATGTGTGGTAGGAAGGAGAGGATGTTTAATGAGAACAAAGCTGGGGTGCAGGGAGCCCAGCCCATCCCTCTGCAGGGGAGTAAGGCTGTGCTCTGCAAAGCTCTTGGCTTGAGCAGTTTTAGCTGCAAAACCTTCAAAGCTGATTCAAAAATAAATGCAAGGGGAAAATAAATAGAATTGAGTAAGTTGGTTCCCAGCTGGCTGGGCCGTGCAAGCACAGCAGCTCATCAGGAACACCAAAATCCCAGCTGGAAGCCTGCAGACTCCCAGCCTCATCCAGCACCTGGCACTGGGGCACAGCCCGACCAACTCCCGACATTTTTACCTCCTGTAAATGTGAGCCGATGGCAGAGAGGCCAGAGCTTGCCAAAGGGAAAGGAAAACACTTTAATGATGTGCTTTTATTTAGCAAGCACTGCTCTAGATAGAGTAGAAATTCCATGGCAGAATGAGCAGGTATTTTATTACCAAAAATAAGGTATTGACAATTAAGACACAAATGCTTTTAGGTACCATTGCACTGAGGATCCAGAGCAAAGCAGCAGCCAGAGAGATGGCAAAACAAACCCAGAGAGCTGGAAAAACAAACCCAGAGAGATGGCAAAACATGCCCAGCTCTGCTCAGTGACCAGAGCGCAGCCAGACAGGGCTGAGAAACAAAAGCTCGTTGTGTTCTGCCAAGCAGAGGGGGCACAGCTCCTTGTCCTGCCAGTCCCTGGCACTGCTCAGGGTCAGAAGGCTGCAGCTGTGGCCTGACCAGGCACTTACCAGGAGCACTGGCCAGCAGCTCCACTCGGGTGCCTGGAGACCACTGGGCTGCCCCGCTCTCCATCCTGCCCAGGGGCTCCCCGTGCCCACCACAGGAGTGTCCATCACAACCTCAGCATCACAGCCACCCCTCATGGCAGGGGAGGAACAGCTGGTCCCACGAGTTCCTTTGGCCTCAGAGCCTTCACACCATGGAAGGAGCTGCAAGTGCACCCACCAGGTCATCCAGGTGTGGAATCCGCTCTGTCCCAGCCTCTTGGCACCACTGACTCCCTTTCCCCATCTTCCCTCAGGAAAAGTAATGGAAAACCTTCAATTGCCAATCCTCTGACTCTCCAAGGAAGTTTCAGGGTGAATTTCCTCATGGAAAGGGTGGTCAGGCCCTGGCAGGGGCTGCCCAGGGAGGTTTGGAGTGCCCAGCCCTGGAGGTGTCCAAGGCAGGCCTGGAGTGGCACTCAGTGCTCTGGGCTGGGGACAAGGTGGGCATCAGACACAGGGGGAACCCTGATCTTGGAAGCCTTTTCCAACCTAAAGGATCCTGTGATTCCTCCTGCCTTTAAAGGAGCAAGGGCTGTGCCCTTGGCCATCCTGGGGCAGAGCCATTCTGCAGCACACCCTTCTGCCCCAGCCCCACTGAACCTCCTCTAATGTGTTTTGGGGGGTGGTTTCTTTTATATCTGCACAGCTTTTCTGCAGGAGGCAAAGTTAGATCCCCACTGCAACTGGTGTTTGAGTTCTGTTATTAATTACAGCCCCAGCTCCAATCACACTCATTAGCTGAATGAGCAATAATGCATGTTAAGCCTCTATCTGTTGATAATATTCTCCAATGGATCGAGGATGTGTCATTTGACACTGATAAACTAGGCAATATTATGAGCTGAATGTCTTAAATGCTACACAGATGGGGAATATATTAATTTAAGAAAATGTTATTAAGTGTTTAAGGAGTGTAATTATGAGCAGCCTTCTCGTTTGACACCTGTGTGCAGTGTTTCCTTGAGAGATAAAGGCAGAGGAATGAGAACTGGAAACCAGCCTTCAAATCTCTCAGCTTTTCTCTTTTCAACTTCCTGCCAAATTAATTACTTTCAAGACACAACCAATATTGTAAAGAAGTTTTGACTGAAAACAATACCACTGAGCAGCCCACAGAAATCTTCATTTTAATGCCACCTTTATTTGACAATACGAGAGTTCCAGAGAAAAGCCAGCTCTTCAGTGTGTGACAGGGGCGAGCTGCCCATGAGCCAGCACAGACTGTCACCAGCCTGGGGCTCTGCCAGGGGACTCTGCCAGGTCAGCTGCAGGATCCACTGGAGCTGGGGGGAAGAGAAGGGAAAATTAATCTTATTCTACTGTAGCCAGTTCAAATAGTTGTCTAATTTCAAACTGAAGGAGAAGAGAAGGCTCTGGGAGACCTTGGAGCATCTTCCAGGGCCTTCATGGGGCTCCAAGAGAGCTTGAGAGGGACTTTGGCCAAGGAGGACAGGACAAGAGGAATGGCTTCCCACTGCCAGAGGGCAAAGATAGATGGGATATTGGGAAGGAATTGCTGGCTGGGAGGGTGGGCAGGCCCTGGCACAGGTTGCCCAGAGAAGCTGTGTCTGCCCCTGGATCCCTGGAAGTGTCCAAGGCCAGGTTGGATGGGGCTTGGAGCACCCTGGGCTGGTGGAAGGTGTTCCTGCCCATGGCAGGGGGTGGCACTGGATGAGCTTTGAGGTCCTTTCCAATCCAAATAATTCTGAGATTCTCTGAAATTCCCCCCAGCTTCCCCCTGTGTTGGATGGAGCAGGACAGGCATTCCCTGAGGGTGTTGCCACAGTGGAAAATAAGCGTTGATGACAACTGGGATGAATCTGTGTTGGTGACAGAGCCTGGATGAGTTTAGACTCAGATAACCAATTTTGCAATGTCTGAAAGCAATAAGAGCAATGTCCAGGGCATCTCCCTCCCTCTCCTGAAGGAAGCAGCTGCCTTCCACCATCCCAGCTCCTCCTGAGCCTCCCACAGCAGAGCCAGCCTCAGGAGAAAGACCTCACTGCAGACACTCAGCTGCCCACTTTGAAAATTAATTAATTAGGATTTCTGCAGCACTGCCCATCCCCTGAGCCCCAAGAAGATGTTTTGGCATTGCTGAACACATCAGGGTTGCCTGGCAGGAAAGGAACTAACCACATGGAAGTGGCTCGTGAGGAGCTGTCATGTGGCTGCTCATGGAATCCGCCTGGATCTGCTGCTGTGCAGCAGAGTGAGTGTGCAACACAAAACTGGGGTGGGATGGAAGGACACTGGGCTGCATCCTGCATTCCATGGAGAGCTGCTGAGCCCTGGGCTCACACTGCTGGGATGTTAGTGTCCCTTTGTTTAAAAGATGTTTGTATCCACTGCTCCGCTCCAGGTGGCCCCACTGGGCTCCTGAGGAGCTCCAGAGGAAATTCATGTTCATGAGAAAGTCTCCTGTAAACACTTTGCAGAAAGGTGGTGACCGGCAGCCATGACATGTTCCCCTGTAATTCTACCACACAAATCCCTGGAGGAACTTCATCTGGAATAATGTATGAACCTGTGCAGGGGGAAAAATCAGATGCAAACTGATGTCAGCTGTGTACAAGCCGACAAGGAGAATGGATGGAGCACTTTACAGAGGAATTGTTTAGCACAGCAAAAAATGGTTGAACTGAGGACATGATTGACAGCTGTGAACACATCAGGAGTAGTTATGAGGAGAAGGAGAGAACTATTGGAGCAAAAAGGACAGCTGGGAGGAAAAGCCCCAAGGAGCCACAGGCAAAGGTTCAGGCTGTAGCTGCCTGGGAGCTGGATGTTTGTCACCCTCTCAGTCACGTTCTGCAGCAATACCAGGACTGCTTGAACTAAGGATGCACCCAAGGTCCTCTGCCCAGACTGTTTCATTTACAAGAATTTAGGCTAGAATTGGTGGATTTTGCAAACTGTTTAAAATTTTCCATGGAAAAAATCCTACCCTTGGCACATTTGTTTTCAGTGCAGCGTTCTCTTTCATGTGAAGATTCCTAAATAGCATTATAACATTTAACACAGTGCATGTTACCATTGTTAAAAATAGGTTGTGATTTTAAAAACAGAAAACAAACCTATATATTTAATAGCACCAAATGATCACAATAAATGTCCCCTTTCACTTTTATTGGCTCTTTTGGAGCCCTGTGTTTCCCTGCACTCTTTTTGTGAGCAGCAAGAGGAGACTCAGTGTGTTCCTTGGCAAGGTGAGCCGAGGTTCTGTCCTGCACACCCTTGCTGCAGGAGCCCACCAGCATTCCTGGGAATCCTCCTGCTGTGAAGGGCACAGCTGGTTTCAATTTGGATGGTTTTACACACAGGAGAATCTCCCTGTGTTTGTACAAACACCAACACCCAGGTTCTCCTCCAGCGGGCAATTCCATTTATAGCACACCCAAAACCAGGGGAAAATAGATTTCAGGGCTTCTTTCTACTGGAACAGTTAAAATGTAGGAAATAGTGAGTTCCTTTAGGGGCTTGAGTTTGCAGACATGGGTGCTAAGCCCTGTCATCCTTTTCTGTTCCTTGGAGAATAACAACAGGCAAGCAGAGGGGTCCCAAGGACATTTTAACCCTGGACTTTAAAGCAGCTGCTGTTCCAAACCAGTGGTTTGTTCATTTTTTTTTCTCTTTATTTTTGTTTCAAACCCATCCTCTAGGAAATAAACCACCAGAATCAACATTTTATCCTTCCACTCTCCCAGGTGATAATGGAAAGCAGGAGCACTTGGGATGTGCATTTCAATTGGAACCAGCGACACAATTTTTGTCAAGCTACTTCGTGTCAAGCACATAAATAAACATGTGCATAGGGAAAAGGTTCGATATTTCAACACTGGTTTCTTTTTGCCATCTCAAAGATGCAAGCCCAAAACGTTTCTGTCAGGAAGTTTGGGTGAGAATATTGGAAGTATGAAAAATGTGCATTTTCTGAAAAATGCGTCATACAAAAAAATTGCAGCGTTTCAAGAAAATTGTCAACTCACATCCCTCAGTTGCTTTGAAACTTCAGGAAAACATCCAGAGAAAAATAATTCCTAAAATTTTTCTTCCTCAACCTGAGTGCAACAGTCCCTTTCCCACCAACACATCTTTTATTGGCAGTGGGAAAAGCCCCGCAGTGTGGCCCTCGGTGCTCTTTGGTGTGGAGCCACAGAAATCAGTGCAGAGCCAGGAACACCAGAGGAGAGTGAAGTAACCCAAACCCAGCCTCCAACAGCAAAGCCCCTGAGGGTTTCCATCAGCTCTTTGCTGGCTCTGCATGCTCCATCTCTGCAGAGCAGTTCCTTCCTCAGACAGCTCCAGGATGAACTGGCCAGGGCTCGTCCGGATCGATTTGTAGTTCCTCTCAAGGAACTCGCAGCTGAAATACAAATTCAAGCTGAATAAAACATGAAAAAAAATCTTTAAAAACTGCCACTGAAGCACAGAAACCTCTTTTCTTCCTGAATTATGCTGGCAGAGTAATGAGAACGCCGTGCTGGCTCCCAGCTTGCCCGTATCTGGTCTTGTCTCTCGGGCAGTCCCCACACGCTGCCGTGGCAATGCCCACGCCCCTGGTGTCCTCATGGTGCCCATGGCTCTCCAGAGCTTGGGTGAGCAGAGAGGACATGGTCAGCAGTCCAGGGAGAGCTGGGTCTGTTCACTGAACCCCCTCCTCACACAACCAAGCCCTGCCCCTTGTACAGCAGAGCAGGGGGCTCTGAAAGGTCACCCACCCACACGTGCATGTGCAGGGCATGGCAGGCACTGAGCATCCCAGCTGGGTCTGATAGTCCAGGGTGCTCCAACCTGGCCTTGGACACTTCCAGGGATCCAGGGGCAGCCACAGCTTCTCTGGGCAACCTGTGCCAGGGCCTGCCCACCCTCCCAGCCAGTAATTCCTTCCCAGTATCCCATCTAACCCTGCCTTCTGCCTGGGAAGCCATTCCCTGTGTCCTGTCACTCTAGACCCCTGCAGAAAACCCCTCTCTGGCTTTCTTGTAGGTTCCCTCTAAATTAAGAGGATGTGTTGTGGTGAGTGACTGCTGGGCTGTGCTGCAAACACCGGTCAGGGACTTGCAGAGAGAGAGAAAGTCCTTTGGGAACCTCCTTTTATCCAGGCTGAGCCTCCCCGGCTCCCTCAGCCACTCCCCTTATGACTGACTCTCCAGACACTTCTCCCAACACCTCTCCAAAGCAGTCAGCAGTCCAGCAGCAGGGACACACAGGTCCCAGAGAACCTCCCACGCTCACAAGTCCCTGCAGGGAGCGTGGTGCCAGGCAGGACCCGAGGCAGGCAGTGCACAGTGTACACAAGGACACTCAACTAAAGGCAACAGCACTGAAATAAATGGCAGGTTCAATTGCTCTACTTTATTAGACGCTGACAAGAGAACATAAATCCCTATCTGCAAAAATCGGTTATGTGCATTTGGACAACTGAATAAGGAGGCCTGAAATATTGTTCTATTTACTTTCAAGGCACAGAACCAAGACACTCTTTGTTGCCTCATAAAATGCAGCATAGTGAAGTTAATACCTCTTTGCCAGCAGCTTTCTGCTCCCTCTTGCCAGAGCCAGCCTCCCTTTGTGAGGCTGCACCATCAATCCCGAGCCCACAAGGCCCTCAGGCTTGTGTATGTGTTCCTTGAGCCAGGGCTGAAATAAAAGCAGATTATCTGTCCCATCACAGGGCTGTCTCACAGCAGGCACTGGCTGACACCAGCACAGCGAGGGTACCAGGTCACTTCAAACCACTGACCTGCTCTTCTGAGGGCTCTTCCCCCAAACAGCACATGGAAGGCTGAGATCCTGGAGTGCTGGACACCCTCCTGGGTGGGACACAGGGCAG
>NW_020956599.1:119315-130278 GCF_003031625.1 Empidonax traillii
TGGTCAGGCCCTGGCAGGGGCTGCCCAGGGAGGTTTGGAGTGCCCAGCCCTGGAGGTGTCCAAGGCAGGCCTGGAGTGGCACTCAGTGCTCTGGGCTGGGGACAAGGTGGGGATGGGGCACAGGGGGATCCATGGGCTGGGAGGGCTTTCCAACCTAAAGGATTCTGTGCTTCTGCCCTCCCAATGTCGCTGGCAATTCCACCTTCACTGCAGCACAGAGATAAGTGGCAAAGCCTGCAGTGCTCTGTGCTGTGGATTTGGTCCCTGCCTATCTTCGTTTTTCAACCTAGTTATTCAACAGAGTTATTTTTGGGAGGCCCTTGGGACAGATTCAGGCTGCAAATTCAACAGTAGAGTCACACAAACGTGTCCCACTTGTCTCACCCGGGAGCCAGCGCGGCGGAGCACTTGTGTGGAACTCAGAATCAATGATTTATTCAGCATAAGTGATTTATTTTATTCTGCTCCTTTAATAGCCAAAAGCAAAACTTTCTGTCTTCAGAGGTACTCAGCTCAGTGCCAGGGTTGGTTTTTCTCAAGTACAAATAATCCCAAAGTGCTGCTTGCTGACGACAGACAGGACACAGCTGATGACACCCCCTTCACTCCACAGTGGGACAGGCAATCAAAGGGGCCCAAATTTGCTTTCCAAGAGCTTCATGCAAGGAGATGTTCATTCGCATTTCCTTGGTATGCAAACATTAAATATCAGGAGCTTGGCAAATTAAAATATTTATGAAACTCCAACTCTGAAATGGAAAGCAAGACTTGTCTCTTTGCTGTACCTTTAGGAAAAAACCTGAGCTGATCCAGAGGTCATGTGAGGAATTGAGCTCCTGCTCCCAGCTCTGTCCCTTCACCCAGGCACAGAAGCTCCTGCAATTCTTACACTGAATTTTGTAAACTTTCACTCATCAGTTTTCATTGATTCTTGTGGGCATGAAGCATAGCCAGTACTTCCCAAACCTCCAAATTGCTATCTCATTAGCAGCTCAGCATGGTGTGCCTTGTGCATCCCAAATGAGGTGGTGTGCCTGTGCATCACACTTCCTTTCCATACATTTCCATAAAAACATTAAAAGCACAGTTATTTTTGAGATTGTTTTTCTCTGATGGTGTCTGTCCCCCCTTGTTGCAGTAGCCGGGTGATTAAAGGGTGCCCACATTCCCGATTTTTCCCTTCAGCTGAGTTCCAGCAGTGTCAGATCTTGTAGCACAACCGAAAACCAGAGAAAGACCATGGAAAGGGGCAAAGGGAGTCTGATAGAAAAACCAAAATAGTGGAATTTTCTTAATTAAAATGCAACCCCTGAGATGAAGGCAGGACCACCACAGCGTTGAAACCCTGCAGAGAGCAGGGTCAGGGTAGAGTGCTAAGGGCACAGACCTGCCCCAGGAAAGTAGGGGGAAAGTCCTAAAGTATGTGGAAAAGAAGAAGATTGTACCCTTAGCAGAAGAGGGGCCTGAGCCATTGGTAACACACTGGCTCCCAGCTCTCCAGCTCCAATGGAAAGCTCATCTGCTTTATATAATTGGAAGTGTCATATTCAATAGCACTTTCTGAACCTTTTTTTTTTTTAAAGAGAACTCACAATAATTTGTTGCAATACAGCCCCATTGATTCCTGTTTGGAGCTATAGATCAGGTAATTAGACATAATGAAAAGCAGAGGAGGGAGAAGGATGTAAAATTTCTAAAGCTATAGAGGGGTCGTCACCTACTGCGGTGCTCGTATCGATTCCCTTCATTGTACAGAAACCTGCAACTCTTAAGAGCAGCAATAACGGCACTTGGAGTGCTCCAATGTCTCTGGAAGCCTGAGAAGAAAAATGATGTTTTAAAGCCGACTGAGCTGTGAGGAGTGCAAAGCTGAGCAGGCAGAGGGGTGAAGGAGGGGGATGTGGGGACAGGAGAGGTGCCACCCTTCCAGGACAGCTCTGCTGAGGGAGGATGAAGGAGAGCAGTTGGTAGGTCCCTCAGAGCTGCCTTTTTCTCTGCCTTCACACTGACATCAGGGGTTGACTCATTCAGTCCTTTTTCAACTTGATTTCGCAGCTGCTTTTGGGCACAACTTCAGACCTGGAGGAGGAGGAAGGATAGGGAAGAGCAGCCCACTGGATCTCTGCCTCTTTCCTTGTGTTCCCCTCACATCCTTCACCAGGTGCATAGAAAGTGACCCCAGCGCTGCCCTGGACCCCCTCCTGCTGTCACCTGTTAGAATTCATTTCTGATACCACAAACACAGAGCCCAGCAGCCCCTCATTCTCTTTCTTTCTTTTTATACCTCCTTTCTTCCAAAGCAAAAGGCCTGAATTCAAGAGTTTTTCACATGCTGGCTGTTACACTCAGGTGCTAAAACCCTCCCTCCAACAGACTGATTCCCTTTCAATCACCCTGCAGCAGGAGGAATAAAAGCCATGGAGTAACAGAGAGAGGTCCACAACTCCTCTCTGCTGAGAGTCTTCTCCAGAAGGGAAAAAAAGGTCTGAGATGGGCTGAGATGGTGTTACCTGCAGAAGCCAGGCACAACCTGGTTAGGCAGAGATCTCTGAGAAAGCTTTCAAGTGGCTCTTTGGGTGCTTCTTCATGCCCAGGGCTTAAAATGTCCTTTCAGTGAAAGGGATTAGCAGAAATTTCCCCCAAGGTGAGATTTTCCACGTGACTCCTCAGGCATCTTGCACTGCTGCGTGTGCTCAGCTGTTCCCACACCTTACACAGCCTTTGTACAGGCGGTTTGGCTGCAGATAAACCTGGTCTCCAGTCACAGACACTGTGTAGCTGCTGCCCATCACCTCGTGGTTGAGGATTCAGGAAGGCAATCCCTCCAAACACCTGCAGTTCATCAGGGAGGGAGGGGGTGGGGTGGGAGCAGGTTGTGCCATGGCTGGGCCTCTGCACGGCTGATCCAGGCTCTGGTGGCTCTTCTGTGAAATGAATCATAGAATCCCAGACTGGTTTGGGTTGGAAGGGACCTCAGGATCACCCAGTCCCACCCCCTGCCATGGGCAGGGATACCTTCCACTAGACCAGTTTGCTCCAAACCCTGTCCAGCCTGGCCTTGAAATGGAAAGCACATGGAAACTAGATGTGAACAGAAAAGCACTGCAGTAAGTACGTTCTCCTCGCACAAATTCACAGGGAATTCCTTTGGAAACACTCCCTTCTTCTTCCACGGGAACTCTGTCTGTGTTCATCAAGCACAAAGCATCTCAAAGTGTTTTAAGCAGCTGAGACATTCAGCGTGAGACTTCCCATCGGGAACGCAGGATGTGTGAAACCGCCTCGAAATAGGACAAAAAAAGGAAGAGCTGTTCCATTCCCTGGGGTCTACCACCGTGTTCTCAGGCTCTAGAACTCTTCAGCATTTCTAATAGAGAGCATAAATATTCATACAGACACTCATGGGCTAAAATTAAATGAGCTTGTCAGGGTTATTTTTAGTATAATGGACGTAGGCAGTAAGAAAATCCCAACTCAGTGGCTACATGAGATTGGGGTAACAGTGGGGCCTTTTTCCCCCATTACAGGCAGTAATGGGGAGTAGAAATTAAGAACATAGAGAGAGAGAAGCATATTGAGAGGAGGCAGTGAGAGGGGCTGAGGGTGATGGGCGTGTTTCTCAGCAGAGCCCCACTCGGATCGGAGCTGGGCCTGGCTCTGATGAATAAATTCATCAGTCATATGGATGAGACACTCCTGTGCAGGGAAAAACAGGTTCCTTGGGGCAGTTGGAGAGCAGTGGGGAGCAAAGAGAGCTGGGGAGCAAAGGGGTGTGAGGGACAGGAGTGAAACCACAGCTCAAGAGAAACAGGTGAAGTCACCCAGTGGGGTTTGAGCAGGGGAGGAAGCCCATGGACAAAATGGGATGGAGGTCTCCAAAGTGTTCACTTCCTGCCTGGGAAAGGATCTCTGAGTTACTGCTGGGAAAAGGAGGGTGGAGGGCTCTGCTGTGACTGCAGAAATGCATCAGGTCAGGTGTAGAAAGGGCAGTATGGATGTTAAAAACAAACAGAAGGAGTTCTTGGTGCACGTGTGGCTGCAGGAGGGCTGCAAATGGGACTGTGGGGGCTCAGGGGACAGGAGGGGCAGCTCCAGAGGGGGACGATGCACCAGAACAGAACTGGCAGGAGCAGATGTGGGAATGCTTTTCCTGGGGATGCTTCTTTCCATTTGTTCCATTCCCACATTTTCTTTCTATCAAATAAATCCCTCAGGCTGCTCCCAACACTGCAGGGCTGGGGAGGTGGGGGCTTTGCTCCGGCTCAGCACAGCACAGCAGCCACAATTCCATGGATTCAGCCAGGGATTCCTTTTTCCTGCTTTAGTGCTTTTAGTTTTAATCTTTTACAATTTGTAGAAGCATCTTTCAAGGCATGAACTCCTGGGATGCTTGTAAGAGCTGCACAGAGCTGGCAGGGATGGCTGCCTTCTGCAGGTGCTCCGAGGACACGGGAACGGCTCCGGCTGCCAGGAATGAGCTCCTTGAGGTGTTGGTACCCAGCAAACCTTCAGAGAAGGGAAAGATCCACCTTCTGCTCCTTTTAAATACGTTTTCAAAATCTGCTGGGAGAATGAGCATGTACCCAAAGAGCCTCCAGGAGAGCTGGAGAGGGATTTTGGACAAGGACCTGGAAGGACACAACACAGGGAATGGTTTCCCACTGTCAGAGGGTTAGGTGGGATATTGGGAAGGGATTGCTGGCTGGGAGGGTGGGGAGGCCCTGGCACAGGTTGCCCAGAGAAGCTGTAGATCCCTGGGAGTGTCCAAGGTCAGGTTGGACAGGGCTTGGAGCACCCTGGGCTGGTGGAAGGTGTGGCAGGGCCAGTGCAGGGTGACACAGCCTGCTGTCCCCGGAGGTGCTGGTGAGGCTGGATCACTGCTGGGGGCACTGCAATGCCGTTATTTTTTTCCTGTACTCAACAATTTTCAATCCCTGGATTTAGCACACGCCCTTCCTTCCTGTGTCAAAGCACAGAAGTGCCTTTGCCTTTCAGTTCATGATTCAGATTTCTTTCTTTTTTGACATAATGTGACATAATTCAATGTACTCGGTGCAATTATGTACAGTTTGATTGTGGCTGGTGTGTCACTCAGGGCAATTATTTCTTTTTAATAGTAGTAATTGATACTCTGAGTTGCCAAAGATAAGAAATCCAGCAGTAAGCAAAGCCATTTGTCATCCCTGCAGCCTTGATAAATAATAATTGAACTGGCTGCCTGTATTGACAAACAGAGAGGCTCCTCTGATCCCAGGGAAATGCTAAAAACCTGAAAAGCAGCGTGTTTTTGAAGGAATGCCATTTATTCAGAGATAAATCTACCACTTATTTCTAGGGCTCTTTTTCTTCTGAGGAGCATTTGTTATTACTCAAAAAGCCAGTGGTATCAGAAGGGAGGTTCTTCAGAGTTTTATCCAATAATGCTTTCTATTTATTTATTAATATATAACATTGCCTCTTGTCCTCCAAAGGCAATCTCCTCAATCTTAAAAGAAAAAAAATCATTAAATAAATAAAAAACCGAAGTACCGTTTGACTTGGAAAACAGCTCTTCCAGGTCGTTTCCACAGACCCAGCTGGGACAGGGGCCTGGTCAGTGTGGTGGGTGGGCTGTGACCCCCTGGCAGATGCTCAGGCAGGGAAGATGGGGAAGGTCCCAGCCCCAGAGCCCCCAGGGCCCCCACAGAGACCGGCCCAGTCCCAACCACTTTGCCCCATTCAGTCCCATCAGTGGGTTTGGGTTGATGGTTATGGACATGTCTCTGGACAGCACAGCCCCATCTCCACTGGCTGCCCACGTCACACAGGACTGAACTGATGCACAGGAAAATGTTTTACTTTACCCTTCATCTACTAGAACTTTCAACAGGCAGTGAACTTAAATACCAGAAAATAACCACCCCGCTGTTCTCCCAGGTAAAGGCACCTCTTTTTATACTTAGATTTTGAATTTTCAGTGTTTGGAGGTTGCCCAGAGAATCTGTGACTGCCCCTGGATCCCTGGAAGTTTCCAAGACCAGGTTGGACGGGGCTTGGAGCACCCTGGGCCAGTGGAAGATGTCCCTGCCCATGGCAGAGGTGGCCCTGGATGGGCTCTGAGTCCCTTCCCACCCAACTCACTCTGTGATCCTAGTTCAGTGAAAAGATAACATTGAAAATCCCAAGCAGAATCACCATGTCAGGGAGGGTTATTCCCATGGACAGTTATCCCACATGGCTCCTGCACACCCTGCTCTCCCCCTTGTCCCTCCCTGGGGAGGTTCCCTTCCGAACGCCTGGCTGGGATGGTTTTTAGGGCAGCTGGGTTATTCCAGTGTGGATATTGTTGTGCCTCGGTGTTCACAGAGTTACCCAGGGTTCCTCACCGGGTTTTCCACTCCCAGCTGGTGATTCCTGTCCTGGACAGAAGGAGCTGGTGAGGCAGAGCCGTGGAGACATGGCTCATCCCACAAGTGGGAACAAGGGGAGATGGAGCACCAACCACGGGGAAACATGGTGAATATTTCATGAGCTGTTAAACATTTATTAATCATTCATATGCAGATGATTAAAAAATTAATACAAAATCTGAGGATGATTTAGGAAGGAGTGAGCTCATGCTGACAGATGTGAGGAGCTGCTGGGAGGGGAGAGGGGGAGGAGATGGCACTGGAGCCCTCTGGGACCAATCCTGTCTGCTTTGCAAATATCCAACAAGTCAAATTCGACAGGGTCCCACATCCTCCAGCCCCAGCAGTGAGCTGGGGGGCAGGCAGGGACAGGCAGGGACAGGGAGGGGCATTGAGGGACAGGGAGGGGCAGACTGGGATGTGTAGGGACAGGCAGGGACAGGCAGGGACAGGCAGGTCACACAGGCACAGGCAGGAGCAAGCCTCTGGCAAGGACACAGCATTGACCCTGCTTCTAATTAAATCCACAAAAACAGATTTGAAGTAACCAGAAGATTTTGAACTTTTCCCTCTCCTGAAGGTGTGTGAACAGCAACAAGTGCAGTCCTGTGTCCCTGTTTCCCCACTGCACTTCCGATTTCCCCATTTTTAGTATGACTTACAAGAAGATTCGTGTTTTTCTTCCCCATCTGGCAGAGATGTTTTCTTTTCCCCTTGTAGCTTTGGGAAGGGGAAGGAGGTTTGCCCATTTCCCCTTGAAAAATTTCCAGCCCTATTAACGCACCAAAAAAAAAAAAAAAAGAGAGAAAGAGAGGGAAAAATACCGTGAATGAGACCAAAATATTCCCTTTTTATTTGAATAAAATCAAGTTTTTCATCATTCTCACTTCACAGAACAGAACAGAGAGCAATCCTGTGGAACCCACTGGCCAGTTGCCCCCAGTGACACATGAAATGGAGCCAGACTGAACCCTCGAGGTTCTGGTTACAGTTATGAGAAAAATTATATTATGTGCCCATTTCTGTGGGCAGCAGTGACACTTTATTCCCCTTTAATCACTGTCTCTTATCAAAATTTCTGCAGTGTGATCCATGAGTATCTGTTACAGCAGCTCCACATCATACTTCTGGAAACTCCACAATAAATGGTTTAATTGTATTGGGAATGAGGGGAATAATTCAGGTATGTGCAACATGCACACGGTGCTCCTGATTGCACAAAAGGTAGTGCTTATATTGTATTTGCTAATTAATTTCCCTGGAATGGCAGTGCCAGCACCCCGTGAGTGATGGGGGCATTCAGGGTGGGAGCAAGGGGACATTGTCTCTTCAATAAAACAGCACTGACCCCTCTCCTGCCTTCATTCTCCCTGTGCTGTGATAAATAGATTTAATTTCAGAGCTTTCGAGGAAATTGCATCAATATTTAAACAAATTCTGAAAAGCTGTGTTGAAAGTGCAAATTCCTTTCCTTCCATCAGCGATGCATCATCCTCGCTCCCTGGGGAGGGAAGGGATGGGAGCACTGGTGACGATCCCTTACCTGGCACAGCAGGTGTGTGTCCTCCAGGAACACCTCCAGGTGACGTGGGATAACAGGTATGAGGCTCTGAAAGTGCTGTGAGGAGAGAAAACGGCCTCAGGCTGTGCCAGGGAGGTTTAGATTGGATATTGGAAAAACTGCTTCCTGGAAAGGGCTGTCCAGCCCTGGCACAGCTGCCCAGGGCAGTGCTGGAGTCCCCATCCCTGCCTGGGGCATTTAAAAGCCATGTGGATGTGGCACTTGGGGACAAGGGTCAGTGTGTGATACCTGGGGCAGGCAAATTTAAACAAGTTACTCCTTCAAAATGTGGCTGAAAGGCCTCTCTTGCTTTGCCTCTGGCTTCTGGGCTGGAAATCTGAGAATCAGACACCCCTGTGGGAGCAAAGGTTCCCCCCCACAGTCCCTGGAGCTGGTGTTGGAAGGAAATCAGCACCACTCTGTAATTGTGCCGTGGTGAAAAGTGCAGAGGGGCACAGCGGGGCAGGGAATGCAATTTCAGTTTAGGCTTTTGAACTGGAGCTTAATTATATCCCAGAATTTACTCTGCCTTTCACATGGGGCTCTAGATAGATCAAGATTAATTATGCTGTGGAGATCTCTCCCCCTCTGGCCCAAGGCTCTCTCTCTAACTGGTTTCCTGTGTATTTTGACTGGGCAATAAACCATTTTCTGAGGACAGGAAAACTCCAATCCCTCTTTGCTATTAGCAGGACGGGTTTTTCTGCTCTGGGAAGGTTCATCAATGACACCAACATCATTACCATATAACCATACTCCAGTAATTATTTCACTATAGCTCTTCCTGTAGTGACTGCTATTGAATAAAGCAGCTTTTTCAATATACCTTAAATCTATTCCCCAGCAACACCAACTAAATCAAAACACGTCCTGTTACTGAAGAACAAATGCCTTGTGTTGGGAATTATGCCAGAGGAGGCAAAGCTGCTCAGGTGTGCAGTTAGTACAGGTTGCTGGTGGTACAACAGGGCCAGGTAAAGCCCCCAGGGCAGTGCCAGTGGCTTCCCACGACCCCCTAGGATGTCCCAGGTGAGCTGGACCTGGCCTGAGGTGAGTGTGACCCCAGTCCTGCCAGAGCTCAAGGACTGGTTGGACAACACTCTCAGGGACAAGGGGGGATTGTTGGGGTGTCTTGGGCAGGGCCAGGCCTTGGACTGGATGATTCTTGTGGGTCCTTCCCAACTCAGAATTTTCTGTGGTTCCACTGTTCTGTGATTTCCTTCCAGAGGAGACACTGTTTGGGCTCTGTTGTTGCTGTCATTGGAGGATCTTTCAACAGTTCAGAAGGGAGAGGAGACCACGCAGGGACACGTGCTGGCCATGGCTCAGGGGGGGCTGCTCCCTGTGTCTGGAAGGGGACAAGCCATTCACTGGTGTAGGATCAAGAGTTGCTCTCAGGTCCCTGAAGCTGAGAGACACAGGGGGCAGGTGGTGGAGCCTGGGGAGGATTTCCCCCCAGCCATCCTTCTCTGAGGCAACCAGACCCCCCAGGACCCCGAGGAGGAGCTGGGGGGTTAGTGATGGGATTTCCCCCCAGCCATCCTTCTCTGAGGCAACCAGACCCCCCAGGACCCCGAGGAGGAGCGGGGAGGTTAGTGATGGGATTTCCCCCCAGCCATCCTTCTCTGAGGCAACCAGACCCCCCAGGACCCCGAGGAGGAGCTGGGGGGTTAGTGATGGGGGTTTGGTGTGTGCTGCTTACACCTACCCCTGTCAGGTTCAGGGGCTGGTGAGACACTGGGGGCGGGGGGGAAGCTCAGGGAAACTCACCTGCAGGAGCAGGTGAACCAAGCAAGGGCAGGATCAAAGCTGAGACTGCAGAGAGAAAACCCTGCACAGGGCTTTCCACATCCCCAGAGCCACCTGGCTCTCCTGTGCCATCTGGGACTGCACAGCCACCAGTGGCCTGTCTGTGCCACCATCTGTGCTGTCAGGCTGCAGTGCAGGAGGAGGTGAAGTCTGGGAGGTTACTCCTCAACCCCAACCGTCCCTGCTGACATTTGCAGTTGCCATCATTGCACTGCTCACTCGCAATAAAATAAATGCTTTAAACCTCGTTTCCCTTTGCAATTCATGATACATAAACCAAAGGCAAGTAAAATAAATTTGTCTGAAAAGAATGAATTAACTGCTTATTTCAGGAAAGGTGCACTCAGGTGTTTGACAGAGGCATTTTATTGCTGCAATATCCCACCAGCAGCGCTTTGTGTGCAAACAGAGAAGCTCAACCAGGCTTTGTCTGAGCGAAGCCCCGAGGGCTGGGCAGCTCACGGGATGTTTTTGGCCACGGGAAACCAGCTGTGGGGTGACCATGACAGAAACCCACTCCCTTTCCCGTGTAGAGAACCCATCCCCACGCAGCAGGAGCTGTGTCCTGCAACACAGTGCCCAACCTCTAACCCCTAAAACATCCCTGGTTGGCCGTGGTAACACATCCCTGCGATGGGGAACCCAAACCCAGGCACAAGGAGATACTCCCTGCAAAATTTAGAGCAAACTGTTTCTCCCAGCAGCTGGAAAAAGCCATTGGGACGTCCATCTGGAAGCTGCTGTGGAATGGGAAGGATCAAAGTGGTGATCCCACTGTCCCAGGTGGAATATGTGGCTCCCACACTGGTCAGCTTTACCCACTGTTGGGTAAAGTGTTTGGCAGACCAAGTGTTTGCAGCCAGGGACATCTCTGGAACCCAGATAAACTCTATCTGTATTTTCATATCTGAAAGAGTTTTTTGATGCAAAAAAAAGCCAAGGTGAATGGCATGAAAAAATAGTAGCTGGGGAACAACTGTTTCTTGTTTCTCCATTCTAAGGACAGGGGTCACTGAGCAAATAGTCTAACAGTGGGTTTAAAATAAAAACAGAGTTTAATTAGTAGAACTGCTCTTCCACATAATCCATAATTAAACACAGAGCTGAGAGCCACGAGAGAGTTTGGAAAATAAAAATATAAATATACTCCAAATAATTACACACATTCAGGACAAAAAGATCCACAAACTAATTGTGTTGTGCA
>NW_020956600.1:0-4571 GCF_003031625.1 Empidonax traillii
ATCTTCACTTTTGGTACTAGCTATTAAATATATTTTTCCAGTGGAATAGAGATACATAGAGATCCTGCAGCGCACTTCTGTGTATTGGCAATGTAAGTATAAAAGACATAATGTTAAAAACCATATGAACAAGGTTAGAACAGTTTGCCCCGTGGTATCTCTGTGAGATGTCTGTGAAACCTGTGTCTTTTGTTGAGCCAACTGACAAAGATTGGAGAGAATATTGCATTTGTAATCAGTTCAAAATAAGCTCCTATTTTAGCCAAGCTCTTAAGGAATGCTTCCTTTGTGTATGCTTCCTTTATTTGAGAAGCAATTAAGCCTATGCTGTAATATGTTTGATTTCACTGGGATTTAAAAAGACAATTATAATTAAGCAGAAGTAAAAAACCAACTCTACCCCATCCAAAAAAAAACCAAAAAAAAAAAAAAACCACAAAACAGAATGAATAAAATAACTGGGCATGACAGTGAGGAAAAATGACACAGATGCCTTTATAGTTAATCCTGCACTGGAATAATACATGCAGGAGCATTAAAAGCCCCTAAACAGTACGTAAGCAGCCAAAAAAGGTGGCTCTGTCTCCTTGGGGAGGTTGGGGAAAACTTGCCTGCTGAACCTTCTGTGCAGAGCTGACCAAGAAAAATGGCTGATGCTGCATCACTGCTCACTTGGAGCTGACCAGCTCATACGCTTCCCAGTAAGCTGGGCTTCAAGATAAATCTGAACCAAGATAAATGACAGTAATCTTGCACTGGTGTTACTATGAGCAGGCTCTTCTCTAAAAGCTTGTGGGTGTACCAAACACAGGACTCTACTTGCTGTCATCTTATTGCAGGTAAGGAATAACAACCTCTGACATGTTCTTCATCCTCAAAAGTTTGAAGTTAAATCAACACCCAAAAATATCTGATGCTATATATATGATATATATATTTATATACACACACATATATATATGTATGCTTCAAAATGTCACACCTAGAAATTGTATTTAGAAAACCTGTCTGGATTTGTATGGTGATACTTTTCTCTCTTTGGTTTCTATTTATAGCTTCTGTCTGCCAACAGTTTCTGTCGTTTCTTCCCTTTCCCCAAAGGTTTGGTGTTTTCCATGCTCAAAAGACTTACATATATATATATACACAATAAGAATAATTTAAAAGCTTAAACTAAGTTCTAGTATGATCTAATATTATAATTTTCTTTCACAGGAACACAAAATCCTATGAGGTGTTATTCAGCTTTTAAAATGTTTTCCTCTTTATTTTCTTGTGAGAAAGGTTATATTTCTTCAGAAGAACAAATCAGACTTTTTGGAAATGGAGATATAACCATTTTATCATTCACTTTACAGCACTGACAAAATTAATTTTTGTATCAGGTTCTTTTATTTGGAGAAACTAGTTTATACCTAACAAATAATTCTGATGAAAATAAACAAGAAACATAGGTGGTCTTGCTAATAGCTTTTCTGTCTGGATCTGCTGTGTGTGATGGCTTAACTCAGTTTTACTTGAGAAATACATTACTTTGTTAAGCTTATATAATGTTATTTTAATAAGCTTTCCTGCAACAATTCTGAGGTTTTTTTCGGACTTGTTTTCTTGTTTTGGTTTTATTTTTAATTTGCTATTAAAGAGAACTAGCATAAAGATATTCCTGCGTTTTCTCTTGTATCAAGGCCTATTTGATGTTAAATTTGTCTTTGGGTGACTGACTTGAACCTGATGATTTTGCAGCTGATAGGATTCTCCAATAACTAAAACTTAAGAAAACGCCAAACAGATTTGGTAGCTTTCATATTACATATGCCTGTAAAAGGACAAATGCAGACTATTTAGCTGTTACATAATTATTAATCTAAGACTAACAGCGCAGTTAAACTTGCCATGGGTTTTTCTGTCATTATTCAGTTTAGGACTGGGTTATTGGTATGTATATACAGATCAGGTGATACTCAGCAAATAACAGGAGTTTTACGTGTTCACTGGCAATTCTTGAGAAAACTACCCAACTTCTACGTGTCTCACTGCTGAATTTCCTAATTTCAGCAAAGCATTAAAACATATGCTTAAATCCCACAGGACAGCAATTGTCATAAAATTTTATCTAATGCTTTGGTGCCTTGACATATCAGAGACAAAATAAGTTCATGGAAACAAAAGGGTGAAAATAAGGTAAATATAATCCCCGCTCAGTCTGATCTAAAGTAAAGCAAAATAAACCTTCATGCAGAAGAACAGAAGAGTTAGTGTGAGTATTCTGATTACCTGGAAATATAGAGAAAGTATTGTTGCCTGGGTATTTTGATTGATTACCCCAAATGTACATTTAAACAACCATTAGATAATAAATGTAAGTACAAAATGAAGTATCTTGAGGAAGGGTGTAATTATTAAGTAGCTGCAATCAGAATGATTGAATGAGATGCATTCAAGGATGTTTTCTTTTGGGTGGCTGACATCACTCAGTCTAAGGTTTAATCAAAAGAAGTGTTGTGGACGTGGCAATAGGCATTGAAGCTGTCTGCTATCTATAGATTATTGTGCCTGTGCATATTTATGTGCATAAACTTACAGACATGTGTGGATGCTGTAACCGAAGGCATTTGCTGTGTGCTCACACATACTGCACATGTAAATCCTATACATATTAATAATTTCATCTTCTTGTATTATTAGTGATGGGAAAAAACATTATTGATTGTAGGTGAAATTTGCTATAAATATACAAGGAAATATATCTAAAGCTAGTGTTAACCTTATAAAAAGGTACTTCGCTGAACCAAGCTCAGAATTCTTGAAGCCCTCAAGTAAAATGGAAATAGCAACTTAAAAGTGACTGGGAGATACAGGGTTCATCAGTGGAGAAGATTTGGAAAAATTCAAGAAAGAAAGAACAAGTCTTCACTACAACACGAGGTACCAAAACACTGAAAGGTCTTACAGTGCAGGGAACATCTGATTTAAAGAAGGGGGTATTTTAAAACATTAGGCAGACTTCCAACAGCCTACGTGGTTACTAGGAATGCCCTTAAATGTATGTATTATTCTTGCAGTCACCTACACCTGTGATGATACTTAAGCTCTAATGAATCCCTCATTCAATTCTACTTGAGTAGAGTGGGGACCCATCTGCCCAGCTTTAGGGACAGAGCCAAGGCAGGCAGCACCTGGAGCACTCAGCAGCTCTGTTCTTCTGCAGCATGGTGGGCACCAACTTCCTTCAGGTGAAGGTTGGCAGCAGCAGCAGCAGAATCCTCAGCTGTGCAGACGTGCTGGCTCAGGAGAACAAAATACCCTCCCTGCCTTTCCTTCCAAAACTCACCTGGTGCACAGCAAAGTCCCCCACCATTGGTAGATGGGGCTGTTGGAAGCCCTTGCTCGGGCCTGTCCTGCAAGAACCAGGTAAGAACCAGGCTGTGCTGAGAGAGCAGTGCCACAGTAGAGAGGCACAGGTGAGCTTCCACCCGGCACCAGCAGCCTGAGCATGGCACAGTTGGGACCCTCTGCCCTCCCAGGCTCTCTGCCCTGCAAGGCAGGTTTCCCCCCAGCACCGCCAACATGGGCGTGCTGGTGTTCCTGATGGTTCCCAACCTTTCCTGCTCCCCCGGTGGCACTGCGGGACCCTTCCTCCCTCCCTCACCCCCTCCTACACAAGCTCACCCCAGAGGCCAAACATCCTGGGGGCACAACCAGAGGCAGGTGATATGCAGTGATTTTCATCTCTGCCAGACCCTCCACCAGCCTCTGCAAGCTCCTGGTGCTGAATGTTCTCCAGTGGCAAGGAAGGAGTGGGAGAAGATCAGCAGCGATGGCTCTGCTGCTTGGCTGGAGGAGCAGTGCTCGGGGACAGAGCCCAGACCAGAGACACTCACGGTATAGCAGCAGCTCAGCTCCTTCTCTATGAGTTTGGTGAAGAGGGGACAGGTCACCCGGGCTTTCTCAGGTCCTTCTGGTGTCCTGTGGAGCAGAAAGGGATGGGGACAGAGCTGGTTGAACACTAAGCCGCCTCTTCCTTCCTGTCAGGTGGCTCTGCCTGAGAGCTGTCCTCAGTCCTAGGAGCACCTCTCTCTCCCCTGCTGGGGAGCAGAGAGAGCTGTGCCTGGAGCATCACCCCAGATGGCTTTTCCCAGCAGAGTTCCTACCCATCGTTCCTTCAGAGCCTGGGAGCTGCAGAAAGCAAGGAGAACCAGCATCAGGCCCCACTGCCCCCCAGCCCATGGGCAGACACGAGCACCTGCCCAGCCCTGCCCCGTGGGGAAGGACACTGGCAGAACGAAGCCCTGGGGGTGCAGGGATCGGGACAGAGGTGCTGCTTCACAGCTGGCTGTGCCCCAGAATCTACTGGTTCGACTGCAGGAGGTTCCTGCCAGTCCCTTTCTCTTGGTAGCAAAGAGTACTTCGTACTCATCTTTTGGAATAACGTGACATTTTCCCCTGTAGTGGAGTATTGCATTGACACATTGAACAAAAAGTTTGTTCATAAGGAGTCTAAGGAAAACTACTTTTCTTAAGATTGACTGCATTACTTTTTTTTTTTTTTTTTTTTTTTTTTTTTTTTTTTT
>NW_020956600.1:4592-9176 GCF_003031625.1 Empidonax traillii
TTGGTACTAGCTATTAAATATATTTTTCCAGTGGAATAGAGATACATAGAGATCCTGCAGCGCACTTCTGTGTATTGGCAATGTAAGTATAAAAGACATAATGTTAAAAACCATATGAACAAGGTTAGAACAGTTTGCCCCGTGGTATCTCTGTGAGATGTCTGTGAAACCTGTGTCTTTTGTTGAGCCGACTGACAAAGATTGGAGGGAATATTGCATTTATAATCAGTTCAAAATAAGCTCCTATTTAGCCAAGCTCTTAAGGAATGCTTCCTTTGTGTATGCTTCCTTTATTTGAGAAGCAATTAAGCCTATGCTCTAATATGTTTGATTTCACTGGGATTTAAAAAGACAATTATAATTAAGCAGAAGTAAAAAAACCAACCAACTCTACCCCATCCAAAAAAACAACAACAACAACAAAAAAAGCACAAAACAGAATGAATAAAATAACTGGGCATGACAGTGAGGAAAAATGACACAGATGCCTTTATAGTTAATCCTGCACTGGAATAATACATGCAGGAGCATTAAAAGCCCCTAAACAGTACGTAACCAGCCAAAAAAGGTGGCTCTGTCTCCTTGGGGAGGTTGGGGAAAACTTGCCTGCTGAACCTTCTGTGCAGAGCTGACCAAGAAAAATGGCTGATGCTGCATCACTGCTCACTTGGAGCTGACCAGCTCATATGCTTCCCAGTAAGCTGGGCTTCAAGATAAATCTGAACCAAGATAAATGACAGTAATTTTGCACTGGCGTTACTATGAGCGGGCTCTTCTCTAAAAGCTTGTGGGTGTACCAAACACAGGACTCTACTTGCTGTCATCTTATTGCAGGTAAGGAATAACAACCTCTGACATGTTCTTCATCCTCAAAAGTTTGAAGTTAAATCAACACCCAAAAATATCTGATGCTATATATATGATATATATATATATATATACACACACATATATATATGTATGCTTCAAAATGTCACACCTAGAAATCATATTTAGAAAACCTGTCTGGATTTGTATGGTGATACTTTTCTCTCTTTGGTTTCTATTTATAGCTTCTGTCTGCCAACAGTTTCTGTTATTTCTTCCCTTTCCCCAAAGGTTTGGTGTTTTCCATGCTCAAAAGACTTACATATATATATATATATATATACACAATAAGAATCATTTAAAAGCTTAAACTAAGTTCTAGTATGATCTAATATTATAATTTTCTTTCACAGGAACACAAATTCCTATGAGGTGTTATTCAGCTTTTAAAATGTTTTCCTCTCTATTTTCTTGTGAGAAAGGTTATATTTCTTCAGAAGAACAAATCAGACTTTTTGGAAATGGAGATATAACCATTTTATCATTCACTTTACAGCACTGACAAAATTAATTTTTGTATCAGGTTCTTTTATTTGGAGAAACTAGTTTATACCTAACAAATAATTCTGATGTTAAAGTAGAAAATAAACAAGAAACATACAGGTGGTCTTGCTAATAGCTTTTCTGTCTGGATCTGCTGTGTGTGATGGCTTAACTCAGTTTTACTTGAGAAATACATTACTTTGTTAAGCTTATATAATGTTATTTTATTAAGCTTTCCTGCAACAATTCTGAGGTTTTTTAAGGACTTGTTTTCTTGTTTTGGTTTTATTTTTAATTTGCTATTAAAGAGAACTAGCATAAAGATATTCTTGCGTTTTCTCTTGTATCAAGGCCTATTTGATGTTAAATTTGTCTTTGGGTGACTGACTTGAACCTGATGATTTTGCAGCTGATAGGATTCACCAATAACTAAAACTTAAGAAAACGCCAAACAGATTTGGTAGCTTTCATATTACATATGCCTGTAAAAGGACAAATGCAGACTATTTAGCTGTTATATAATTATTAATCTAAGACTAACAGCGCAGTTAAACTTGCCATGGGTTTTTCTGTCATTATTCAGTTTAGGACTGGGTTATTGGTATGTATATACAGATCAGGTGATACTCAGCAAATAACAGGAGTTTTACGTGTTCACTGGCAATTCTTGAGAAAACTACCCAACTTCTACGTGTCTCACTGCTGAATTTCCTAATTTCAGCAAAGCATTAAAACATATGCTTAAATCCCACAGGACAGCAATTGTCATAAAATTTTATCTAATGCTTTGGTGCCTTGACATATCAGAGACAAAATAAGTTCATGGAAACAAAAGGGTGAAAATAAGGTAAATATAATGCCCGCTCAGTCTGATCTAAAGTAAAGCAAAATAAACCTTCATGCAGAAGAACAGAAGAGTTAGTGTGAGTATTCTGATTACCTGGAAATATAGAGAAAGTATTGTTGCCTGGGTATTTTGATTGATTACCCCAAATGTACATTTAAACAACCATTAGATAATAAATGTAAGTACAAAATGAAGTATCTTGAGGAAGGGTGTATTTATTAAGTAGCTGCAATCAGAATGATTGAATGAGATGCATTCAAGGATGTTTTCTTTTGGGTGGCTGACATCACTCAGTCTAAGGTTTAATCAAAAGAAGTGTTGTGGACGTGGCAATAGGCATTGAAGCTGTCTGCTATCTATAGATTATTGTGCCTGTGCATATTTATGTGCATAAACTTACAGACGTGTGGATGCTGTAACCGAAGGCATTTGTTGTGTGCTCACACATACTGCACATGTAAATCCTATACATATTAATAATTTCATCTTCTTGTATTATTAGTGATGGGAAAAAAGATTATTGATTGTAGGTGAAATTTGCTATAAATATACAAGGAAATATATCTAAAGCTAGTGATAACCTTATAAAAAGGTACTTCGCTGAACCAAGCTCAGAATTCTTGAAGCCCTCAAGTAAAATGGAAATAGCAACTTAAAAGTGACTGGGAGATACAGGGATCATCAGTGGAGAAGATCTGGAAAATTCAAGAAAGAAAGAACAAGTCTTCACTACAACACGAGGTACCAAAACACTGAAAGGTCTTACAGTGCAGGGAACATCTGATTTAAAGAAGGGGGTATTTTGAAACATTAGGCAGACTTCCAACAGCCTATGTGGTTACTAGGAATGCCCTTAAATGTTTGTATTTTTCTTGCAGTCACCTACACCTGTGATGATGCTTAAGCTCTAATGAATCCCTCATTCAATTCTACTTGAGTAGAGTGGGGACCCATCTGCCCAGCTTTAGGGACAGAGCCAAGGCAGGCAGCACCTGGAGCACTCAGCAGCTCTGTTCTTCTGCAGCATGGTGGGCACCGACTTCCTTCAGGTGAAGGTTTGCAGCAGCAGCAGCAGAATCCTCAGCTGTGCAGACGTGCTGGCTCAGGAGAACAAAATACCCTCCCTGCCTTTCCTTCCAAAACTCACCTGGTGCACAGCGAAGTCCCCCACCATTGGCAGATGGGGCTGTTGGAAGCCCTTGCTTGGGCCTGTCCTGCAAGAACCAGGTAAGAACCAGGCTGTGCTGAGAGAGCAGTGCCACAGTAGAGAGGCACAGGTGAGCTTCCACCCAGCACCAGCAGCCTGAGCATGGCACAGTTGGGACCCTCTGCCCTCCCAGGCTGTCTGCCCTGCAAGGCAGGTTTCCCCCCAGCACCGCCAACATGGGCGTGCTGGTGTTCCTGATGGTTCCCAACCTTTCCTGCTCCCCCAGTGGCACTGCAGGACCCTTCCTCCCTCCCTCACCCCCTCCTACACAAGCTCACCCCAGAGGCCAAACATCCTGGGGGCACAGCCAGAGGCAGGTGATATGCAGTGATTTTCATCTCTGCCAGACCCTCCACCAGCCTCTGCAAGCTCCTGGTGCTGAATGTTCTCCAGTGGCAAGGAAGGAGTGGGAGAAGATCAGCAGCGATGGCTCTGCTGCTTGGCTGGAGGAGCAGTGCTCGGGGACAGAGCCCAGACCAGAGACACTCACGGTATAGCAGCAGCTCAGCTCCTTCTCTATGAGTTTGGTGAAGAGGGGACAGGTCACCCGGGCTTTCTCAGGTCCTTCTGGTGTCCTATGGAGCAGAAAGGGATGGGGACAGAGCTGGTTGAACACTAAGCCGCCTCTTCCTTCCTGTCAGGTGGCTCTGCCTGAGAGCTGTCCTCAGTCCTAGGAGCACCTCTCTCTCCCCCGCTGGGGAGCAGAGAGAGCTGTGCCTGGAGCATCACCCCAGATGGCTTTTCCCAGCAGAGTTCCTACCCATCGTTCCTTCAGAGCCTGGGAGCTGCAGAAAGCAAGGAGAACCAGCATCAGGCCCCACTGCCCCCCAGCCCGTGGGCAGACACGAGCACCTGCCCAGCCCTGCCCCGTGGGGAAGGACACTGGCAGAATGAAGCCCTGGGGGTGCAGGGATCGGGACAGAGGTGCTGCTTCACAGCTGGCTGTGCCCCAGAATCTACTGGTTTGACTGCAGGAGGTTCCTGCCAGTCCCTTTCTCTTGGTAGCAAAGAGTACTCCGTACTCATCTTTTGGAATAACGTGACATTTTCCCCTGTAGTGGAGTATTGCATTGACACATTGAACAAAAAGTTTGTTCATAAGGAGTCTAAGGAAAACTACTTTTCTTAAGATTGACTGCATTACTTTTTTTTTTTTTTTTTTTTTTTTTTTTTTTTTTTT
>NW_020956600.1:9850-51055 GCF_003031625.1 Empidonax traillii
AAAGAATTGCTAGAAATGCCTATTCCAATTCAAATGTAACATCTGGTAGGAAAAATCTTGTCAAAATGCTGAAAAAACCCCCAATATTGCACCATTTATTTTTAAACAAGTGTTTTTTTTTTTCTTTAAAAAGAAATTATAGTTATTTGTCATTAATAAATACAAAGAAAGACTTTCCCACACTGGGAGTATCCCAGTGGCATGTCGGTGACTGATCCTGCAGACTGCCCTGCTTCTTTCTCTTCCCTTCCAGGGGAGAAGCAGCCTCCTTCCCAGTGAAGATTTCAGCCCTGCTGTGGCCATAACTCTTGTGGAGCTGTGCTGACCAGCTCTCCTCCTTACTTCCACCTTGGCATACTTTCCTGGTGCAGATTAATTGTTTGAATGAGGCTCAGACCCTCTGTTTCTCACAGCTGGAGCATGGGAACTGCATATGCTTGGCAGGAGATGAGCAGGTGGGAGTCTTTGGGACTGCGTGGGGGGGGGACACTAAATACTCCAGCCTTCAGCTGAAGCAGTTTTGAGGAAGAACCAGTTGAAGCAAGGAGCTAGGAATTAGGATACCCCAAAATCAATGCCTGAGGCAGGAGGGAATTGCTACTTCATCAGCGGCTACTTAGGGGGTGGGTGCCATCACTTTGGGTTTGTGTTCACATGGGTGAGTGAATTCTCCTGCTCTTGAGAGAAAAAAATATATTCAGACTTCAGTGATATATAGACTTTTCTGCTTGTATTAGTTGGAAAGGACTTCTGATTTAACTAGAGATTTGACTGATTTAAACTCCTCTGTCTCAGTGAATGAAGTGGTGGTGTCAGAGATGAGCAGTCATGCTGTCACTGCAGGTTGGATACCCAGCTCAGTATCCTTATGCAGACGTTGCCCTTGCCCTTGTTTTTCCTCTGCTGCCACAGGTTATGGCTTCATTACTGCATACCATTTCCTCATCCTTCTGTTTCTCTGCTGTGTTTGCTTCTTCCAGTTCGGTTGTGAGAAAAGATATTTCTAAAAATAATGCCTATGCTCCATGTTATTTCTCCCTTAGAAATTGTTGATGCAAGGCTGGCATCCTTAGAGTGGCCTGAGCTTTACATCTTCTCCTACCGTTCTCTTATTGCTCCCACTGACACCCTTCCCCCTCCCTCTGCCAAGTTAGCACCAAACAGACATGAAGTTGGTGAGCCAAAGGCTAGGACTTGCATCCACTATTTAAAAGTAGTCTTCTACAGAGAAAGAGATATGTATGAAGACCATTTCTCCTTTTTCATGCAGCACAAAGCTTAGTTCAAGATGACCAAAGGGTTCATTGTTCAGAGTATCGTGGTCGTAGCTGGCTTATCCCAGGACAAGCAAGGCAGGATCAATAAGCCTCCTGGGTGCCTCTGGCTGGGGGCCTCACCCTCAAGGACGTCTGTTGCTTGCAGATGGTCCTGTGTGTGTGCAAAGGGAGGCAGCCATCTGTTGTGGTAGCATTGTGCCTGCTCATGGGTATTAGAACCTTTCCCTGGAAGAACCTCCTCAAGTGTGATTTTCTGTGGAGAAACTGAAGCAGAGGGTTTTTTTGCATAAAAGGTGTGGGTTGGTTTTGATAGTTTTTTTGCAGGGAGTGGGGTGGTGGTTCATCTCAAAGGCCTTAGTACTGGTGTCAGATTTTTTTCACTCACTTGCACCTATCCACAATCTGGATGAGGAGACTTGGCAGCATACTGGACAACTGGAGGCCAGAACCTTCTCAACATAGATGTCATGAATGCATCTGCAGAGACAAAACAATCTGGCTATCAGGTCTGGAGCTGCTTTTGAGCTGAGGCCTTCAAGCTCTATGCCAGTGGTCCAGGCAGGTGGACTTCTGTGTGATCCAGAGGATGCTTTCCTGTCGTACCTTAGGCTAAGCGTGTGTGGTGCCTCAAGAGAGAGCAGTTTGGTTCAGGGAGCAATGCTGAGGCACTCCTCAGAGGAGTTCCTGATGCTGGAGGGATGGTGGAACAGCAGAGGGCCCAGAGAATGCTCCATGTCGGGGGCAAAGATTTGAGGGCAGCTCATGTTATGGTTAAACACAAGACACATTTAAACCAACAAACTCAACCTATCACTTTCCACAATTACATTATCACCTGGAGGTCAACACAAGCTATTTGCCATCCATTCTTTTGTGATTTTGAGGTACACAGGGCATGACTACCTGTGTTGCAAACGTCTCTCTTTAACTGGTGTTCACGGCACAGGACCAAGTTTCTACTGCAGCCCACGTCATAAGATGGTGATATCTCACTCTGGGGAAATCTGAGACCTTGGCTCTCAGGGCATGTGTGTGTGGAGGGGATAATCTCCAATACATGCTTCCTGGAGACAGTGGCTGTGTTTGGTAGTCTTTGAAGTGAGGGCTTTTGTCTTGGCACAAACTTGCTCCAGTTTCAGGAGAAATGCCTTTGCAGGGGGTCAGTTGAGAGCTGAACCCAGTCTGAAGAAGAGCTATCAGAAGAGAAGTCTTTCTCAAAGTATATTAAAGGAAAAAATGTGTCCTCACATTATAGGTATTGCACTTGTCCAACAATAAGGTACTCATGCTTGTCTAGCCATCTGGTGGGGGGGGGGGACAGAATATTGATGTCAAAAGTTGATTTGTTTTCTTTAAATCTACTTCCATAAAGATTTTAGCCACTGTATTTATGTTGTTCTGGTCATAGGTTTTAGACCTGCAGCAAGTTTTTCTGTGCTTTCAATATTCACTGACTGTCTCTTCTGATATTCATTGACAGATGACCAAACTGATGCTTGAAATGCTGCATTTCACCACCTCTGCCCAAGGGATTCCCTCCCATTCACCTCTCCCCCTCCTCATCTCCCTCCTGCCTGTGCTGCAGACTTGCCTCCCCTGTGCTGCTACCTCAGGCAGGCACCTTTTGCACCCTCTCCAAGACGCGTCTGTGGCAGGGATCCTTCTCGCCTCACCCCTGCTGTTCAGGAGGCTTAGGAAGGAATTGTCAGGGCTCGGGGTTCCTGAAGGAGGCAGGGAGGGAAAGGGCAGCAGATGCTGAAGTCATTAGGAGAGCAGAGGCAGGGAAATAATGACGTTCCAGAAAAGCTCCTCACCCACTGAGCAACACATCCTCCTACCCTCAGACTGATGGGTGCCTTTAGCTAGGCAATGGCCTGAAACCATGAGTTTTGAGACTAAAATTGCTGGAGCAGCATAACTAGAACTAATTACTAACACTATAACTAATATTAAATTGACTAGCTTATTAGCAGTGTTTAAAACTGATCTCCCATCTTTATTTGCAAAAGTCTATGAATGGTAAATCATGGAAAAAGGGGGCCTTCAAAAAACAGCTGCAAATGATTAGGAAACAAAACAACAAAAGAAGTTATTTGATGCTGGCTCTTTTCTCTGAAGGGCTGTTAGAAGTATTTGCCTCACCTACTGTCAATATGCAGAGATTATTTTCATACCAATACCTCTGTATATTATCTGACAGCAAAACTGAGCTTTGACCTGCTTAATGTGCATCAAGTGAACTGATGCAGGAAACGCTCGCTGTGGTCTGCCACACGTCCAGATAAGAGCTGAAGAAAAATGAGGGTGTGGATGGATTGTTTGCCCAGAGACAAGAAGGCTCCAGAAGTATCACACCCGGTCTCTAAATACTGGAGGTAGGAGGAGACTTCATCTATCTTCCCATTTGCTGATGTTCTTCCCAGACAAACTGTGCCATGGGGATGAACTGGCAAAACTCAAACATCATTTTCTAGGAGGTGCATAGGCATTAAGCCCCAGTGACTGGTGCAGGGTAATGCTCTGTAGAGGTGTTGCTTCTGTCAGCTGTGGAAGTGGTAGGATGAGGAAGGAGTGAGGCTGTGCCTCCAAAGTCTGCTCTTGCAGCATTGTATTGCAGTGTCTCTCTACCCCTGTCATGCAGTGAGCTGAGAGAGCAGCCTGCTCTGTAATGGCTGAACGACCGGTCAGTGCTGAATAAGCCCAAGTGCTAATTCCTTTATTTTACCAAAATTCTTCTGTTCCTAGCCCTTTTGTTGGGAAAGGGCATCCAACTAAGGTACTTGCAGTATTTTGCTGTCTTCTTTGCATTTCATGGGGCCTGAGCAGTCTCCACGGAGTGCAGGTTCTGCTGCCACTCTCCCCCTGCCAAACCTCTCTCTCTGCTGGCCACTGCTCAGGATGCTGCAGACTCCCCACTCTGATGTTGCTGCCACTGCTTTCATGAAGACCTGATGCTTGCACTTGCTCATGATTAAAAATCTCATGCTTGGAAATGGCAGTCTGAGGCTGTAGCAGAAACTGGGAATTAAATCTCCTTACAGGCAGCTCAGGAGGAGCTCTGTCTCTGCCTTTTGCCTGTGATTCACTGTGTCTTGGGAAAAAATGGAAAATAAAGGGGTCAAGAGAGCCAGGAGAGAGGAGGACAGAACAGATGCTAAAGAGAAGCCTTTTCTGCACAGTGTGCTGGAGAAGCAGAGCTAAGAGTCAAGAGAGCCTGTATTAACCAAAATGAAGACAGTGATTACCACTTAGCCTGGAAAAATGTTATTTCCTTCACCACAATTGCAGAGAAAATAGTGTTGGGCTAGGAGGGTTTTTTTGTAGTTTTAAGCCAAATGAGGCTAGAAGAGGTGCAAGAAACAAGGTGAGCAGGAAGAAACTGAAAGAAGCCTCTGGAGCAGGGAGACCAAAGGGTTGGAAAAAGAACTTGGCTGCTTAAGCCTTATTTTACTTGCATTAGGGTCTCCATAATGTGCCCTTTGGAAAGGTGATGGCAGTCAGTGCTTGGAGGGCAAGTCCCAGGCAGTCCTGGAGTGAAGTATGCACTGATATTTGGTGGGGATGAGAAAAGTGAAAAAGATACATGCTAGGAAAATGATATGTTCAGGGATAGATTGCCCTCAGCCTTACTAGAAGTTTCCCTGGGGAGCTTGGCTGCCACTCACTGCTCCCCAGCTGGAGGCTGTATCACAGGCGTTTTTCATGAGAACAGCAGAAAGCACATTTCCACTGCTTTTTGCTGATCCTGCACCAAAGGATGAAGGTGTTAAGACATTATAAGAAAATGGATCTTGAAAATGTCTCTAACATGTCTCAACCTTTCCAGTATGTGGCTTCTTAATAGTAACAGAGTAATTTTCTGCTCGGTATTTCTCCAAAAGCCCTGTGTAGCACTGATTCTCTGCTGTGAAGGATTGCAGCCTCTGGAGGTCTCAGTTCCGGAAAAGCTCTAGGCAACCGAAACAAGGGTTTAATGAGATGAAACGTGTGTGGCAACGTTAGCCATGACAACATTATCAGCTTTGCTGCTGCTGATAAATCCCAAGTGCATTTCCTATCCTAGCAAGCTTCGGTAAGATCCTCAAGGGCAGCTCTTTTTCCGCTACACCTGGGTAATGCCGTGCCATGACTCATTCTCTGTTGTACTGTCAAAGCATGTTCAGTTCTGCCAGAGCAACCTGCAGTGTGACCCAGCGCCTGATGCTTGTATCAGGTGTATCAACTGACCCTTTGGGGCCAGTTGTCCTCTGGACAAAAATTGAGCAACACTTGCATGTGTGTATCTACGTGAGGGATGTGTTTTAAGGAGAATTATATACCCACATAGGTAGTTTGGGTAAACAAGCCCAGCCTCTGCTTTCTTTTCCAGTTGGATTTTCAGTCAAACTTCCAGTACAGCATTAACAAAAGGCAGCTGGAGGGAAGGGATTCAGTAAGACCAACAGGAGCCCTCGCTCTTATCTCCTCTGGTGAACTTCATTTTTAAACTTAAATTGTCACGTTGCCTCTGAGCACAATTTTTAATTAAAAACTCTCCACTGGAAAGGTTAGGACAGCTTGACTCTGCTGCCCACACACCGACAGCCCGACAGCAGTGAAAGCTAATGGCAGTAAACAAAATTCCTAGCAACCTGAACAGGAAATGCTGAGGACTCTCTCTACCTGGAATAACTGAGTTATTAAATTTAAAGAGAAACCTGTTTGACTAGAAAGAGACTTTTCACAAAATCCATGGTTGGCTCACGCCTAGAATTTTATTCAATCCATTCAAAAAATAGACAGAACTATAAGGTGGCACATATTGTCAGAGTACAAATGTCACATCTTTCTTTATATGTTCAATTTAAATCCATAGATGAGGACAGTGAAATAATTGCCCTGGCTGGGAAAATAATTAGGGGTCTTCCATGAAAGGACAAATCTTTAGGTAAGCATTTACACAAATGTATCTGGTTAAGCGTAGGTTTTTCTATCCTCTATAAAAATATAAACAGCATTTCAAAATGTCTTTAGACATGTATGTTAAAGTTATCTAATATGACATCGATGTACTGACAGAATACAGGGCCTGGGCATTATTACAAACCACATTTATTAACCAAAAACTAAAACATTTTGTATGAGCCTCGAACATAATACGATATAATGAAAGAAACAATATCAAGCCAAAGACATACAAGTATGATGTTCCTCCTCCCATATGAATTCCTTCTTTTTATTTTGCAGTTTTTGTTAATACAGCAATGTCTAAGACAGAAATGGCACCTTAGCACAGGTTAATTGCAACTCAGGATGAAATACAACTTGCCTTTCCCAGAAAGTAACACTGCTGGGAAGTGACATGTGCCAGGATCAAATTAAGGGCACTCACTATGTGAGTATGTTTTACCTGTGCAGCATTACTTTGATACAGACTGTATGTAGCATGTGACAGGAGGACAAGTGCAAATTACAAGGGCAGAATCTTGGCTTCCCAGACAGCAGAACCAGGCAGGAAAACTAAGACTAAACAGTATTTTTAAAGCAATAAGAAAATTAAACAAAAAGCCAACTTCTCTAAATTTTAATAGTGGGATGTACGGTGTTCCTGGTACAGTTGTAATAAATGCACCCTAGGTTTTCCAGAGATGCAATCTGATAAGCTAAACACCTAATCATTGTTGCAAGAACTTGCTTGTTCCACACAGACTAAAATGTTCAAATATACTGATACATCGGTCACAGGTCTAATCATATAATTTTTTTTTCCCAATCCTAAATTTTTATTGTAGCAGCTTCCCCATTAGCTGCGTGTTTATATAGCAGAGCACTGGATGTTGTCATTGACTAGCACTGATGCCAACAAGGCTGGTATTTTCCAGTTAAAGTGATCAAACAGAACATAAGGAAAGGGTCAGGTTTCAGATAAAGGTTGGACATTTTGAACTCTGGACAAAGTGACAGGTATCTTTGATTCTCCTGGTGCTGGCGCTTTTGTGACTGGGTTTGCCTGGGCTTTTATATCAGCTATTCTCTCCTTAAATCTCTGCTGGAGGTACTTCTCTTCTTTGGAGTAACTTTTAGCAAAAGCAGACATCAGCAGACATGCTGCCACGGTGGACCCTCCAACACAAAACAAGATTGCTCCTGCCAACTTACATATATCAAGGGACCCATTAAACTGAATGGCACGGGCATCCACAACAACAAAATCATCTTTCCCAAGAGCTTCGATTTTCGGTGGCACAAGAAAACCCACGACAAGAACCGTTACACCTATCAGCATAAAAGCCGTCCCAGAGATGAGTCCGACCTGGAAAACAAAGAAAGAAACAAAACCCCAGTTAATACGTCTTTCCAATTTCCACTTGGTAAGTGCTCCTAGGAGGCATCTGGCTTTCACTGTGTCTTGCCGATTTGGTTCTCTCTTCTAGGAGAAGGCTGGTATTTTTCTCTTAGGTCACATGAGGCCCTACTAGAACTAGAATATATGGAAAAACTGTCTTTTTACACTTTGTATTTATATAATTATTGAAATTCCTGGAAACATAGGAATATATGTCTAATAGCACTTCATGTTGAAAGGTCCCATCAGAGAGAGGATCACAGTTTAACCCCAGTTTTGTATAAAGGATTATTTCTTTAACTTTAGTTGGTGGTTAGCACCAACAGATCAGTCCCTGCTGATAGTCTGTGTCACACCCACTACTCGCTTTTAGTTCATGAACTGTCACTCCTTTGCAGGGATTAGAAGTTGCTATTGCCATGAACAGATCACAGAGTATTTCTAACATATTTCAAATGTAAGTGCAAAATTTGGTTGACACAGAATGTCCCTGGGGGAGGGTAGGGACTGGATGGCCTCACAGGCCCCTTCCAAACTCTGCTGCTCTTCAGCCCTGTCAAGTTCCCTGACCTTAATGGAGATCTTTTGGTTTTCTTGATCCCTCGGTCATGTAGCCCCAGAGTTACTGCTCTTAACCCACCAGTCCTATTCCCAATCATCTGGCAGAGATACATGTGGGGTTCCAAGACAAGACACTGCTGTTTCAATTACATTATGACAGACAAACTAGAGGGATCCAAAGACCCCAGAACTGCCTTGGAAGCTGATGTATTTTGGTAAGAGTGCCCTGCTTTCAGACATAGTTATTTGGTGGTCTTAGGTAAATTGAGCAACAAAAGGCCTTTCTGGATAAGCACTAAAAACCATTAGTTACACAGGGGAAGTCTGGAAATGGGAGTTTCTCTCTCCAGTAAAAAGCAACAGGTGGTACCTTCCAGAATACAGAGCTCCACCTGCTAGGCGATCTCTGGATCTGAAAATCATCCTCATACTCCCAAATTGAAGCTGTGCAGTCCTCATAAAAC
Organism: Empidonax traillii; assembly: GCF_003031625.1. Lineage (NCBI taxonomy): Eukaryota > Metazoa > Chordata > Aves > Passeriformes > Tyrannidae > Empidonax > Empidonax traillii. Next base: position 18,478 of record NW_020956600.1, read on the forward strand.
TGATGCAGGTAGGACCGAACTCCGTAGCGTTGGTATCCTCCCTCGGTGCTGCCCTGCGCATGCTTGGACCCGCAGATGTCAGCATAGGAGCTCATCCTTCCTACCTGCAACGAGAGGTGTCATTCAAACCAGATCATCATCAGTGTGGCAGAAATGGCTGCAAACTCTCCAGATGACATGAAAAAAAAGCAGTGTGGGAGAGACCTTTCCTTTTCTTTTTTTTTTTTTCCAAACCAAGAAATGAGCCGGGTGGAGCTGCACGCAATGACTCAGCTTAAGCAAACTCAACAAACTCAGTGTCTTGGCACAGAAAGACTAAAGGTGCTGCAGGGAACATTCCCTCCCGTATACAGGGTGCTCACTCCCCATCTTTTGCACTAGTGTGCTACTGTGTTTCCATGGAGATCAAAAAAAGCAGAACATGCCAGGTAACAAAATCCAGCATCTCTCAAGGACTCATATTGCCTCTCCTCCAGACTGCTTCTATTGTTTAACCAGAGTTCGCAACCTTAGGAACTTTCCAAACTGCTGGTTTTTTTTTAATGTGTTTTTTTTTTCCCCCTGAGCTTCTGAAGTGCAGGACTACGCACTGACATACCATTTACAGCCATGGGAAAAGGAGGCAAAATAATTCCTAGACAGATTAGAGCAGTATAGGACTTGTACTTAAACATGGATAGTTAAAAAAATGGAATGCCACAGCAGCACCAATCTGCTCAATAGGGAAATATTAAACTTATGGCAAAGTACTGCTTCTTTGGAGAAGTCAATGTCCAAGCTCCCACTGACTTCAATAAAACCAGAATTCTGCCTGCTATAAAAACTACCAACAAACTTTCCTACTCTTTCCACTCCATGGAAGTTCTCCTGGGACACAAAATCTGGATTTAACTATGCAACTCTAAGGCCTGAACTTGCTTGCATGGGTGTGATGCTATTGAATTCAGTGAAATAATACTGGCCCCTAAAAACAACTTGAGCAATAGGTTAATGTTTCTAAAGCTGACCGACTTCTCTTTAAAGAAGTTCAGAAAGCTTTAGTCCAAAGGGAACTGTTAATCAGAACTTGCATCTGAATGATGGCTCAATTTATACGAGCTTCAAGCAGTACATCAGTTTGCCACAGCAATTTCACCTAGAGGGAGGAAGCTTTGATGTGGTCATGGAAGCTAGGACCTCCCAACTCTGCAGTCCTTCAGATCTTTGCCCTTTGAGAGTGGATGATCTTGCTGGGTATGAAATACCTGGGTATGCAAAAAAACCAAACAGTGGTACATTCAAATTAAGGACAATCTAGAAAATACTGATAGGGAGCCCAAGCCCCAGGCTCATCAAAGGGGTTTTTACTTTAAAAATATACAAGGTTCCAAAAATTCACCTTTGTGAAATTCGACCTGTCCCTTCCCCCCCACACACACACTTAAGTTGGTCTGAGGCAATATTTAATATAATAATCCAGTGTCTCACAACAGCCTGAATGAAGCTCTTGGCTGGCTCTGAAATCACTGCTGGTATAAACAGTCAATTTCCAGCCTTTTGAAATCTGTTTGCATTTTTGTCTGAGGAATAAAGAGGGATTTGCTTTTTCCTCTTTATAGAAATCAGTTATCTTGGGGTTTTATTTATTTTGTTATTTATTTTATAATTTATTTATATTGTTATTTATTTTATTATATCTAATATGCATTTAGTCTGGAATTTCATGATCTCAACATCTTAAAATTGCAAATATCTCTCTTACAACCTGTGATGAGGTTTGAAGGCTCCTGCAGAAGTCATGACCCAGTGGAAAGAGGTAGCCCACATGTTCCTGGGGGACCTGCCAAGGGCTGGAGGGAACATTGCTGGTGGCTGACCTTTGCAGAACAACAACGTTAGTGCCAGGCACACCTTCTGTCAGGAGTCCCTTTTTTGAACCCAAAACTGACTCTAAATCCCCTTCAGATTTCCCTTTTCCACCTCAGCCACTGTAAAGCTTCAGGAAACCAAAGAATCACTCTCTGACTCTGTGGATGGGCTTGCTCTCTGTTGATAGTACAGCACCCAGTGTCCTTCAGAGAGAGCTCAAGCTGCTGGCCTTCCCAGGCAAGGCAGAAGAACAGGCAGGGTGGACAGAGACCTTGAGACAGCAAAAAACTGTCCTCTGGGCCAACCTGTGTCAAGTTGTACACAGCTAACACTTATGTTTCCAACTACAGTTAATATACTGAAAAACATTCATTTCTGTCATGGCTTAAGCCCAGCTGGCAGTTCAGCACCTCACAGCCACTCGCTCGCTTCCAGCCCCCACGCACCCAGTGTGGTAAAACAGGGAATAGAATAAAAAGTAAAGCTTGCAGATTGAGATGAGAGCAATTTAATAATTGAAACAAAGTAAAATACAATAATAATAATAGTAGTAGTAAATAAAAAAAGGAGAGCTAAAACCCAAGAAAAACAAGTGATGTACAATACATCACCACCTGCTGAACCATGCCAAACTTCATCCCCAAACTGCCATTGTCCCCTTCCAGGTAACTCCCTCAGTGTCTATACCGGGCACGAAGTTCTACGTTGTGGAATATCCCTTTGGCCAGCTCGTGTCAGCTGTCCTGACAGAGCACGATACACTGAGAAAGTCCTTGGCTTACAGTAAGCCCTAAGCAACAACCAAAACATCAGTGTGTTATCAGGCTATTCTCACACTGAGTCCAAAACACAGCACTGTACTGGCTATTGAGAAAAAAAATGAACTCTGTCCCAGCTGAAACCAGGACAGTCTGTTGTGCTTTTTTACCATGCTATGAGGCTTTGAACACTTCCTTTACACCATTTATATGGTGTGGTTTACCACAGCTACCCCAGCTCTCACACACAGGGTCACACCACCTATACCTCAAGGATAAGATCACTTTACATCCATATCCCTCAACCTGTCTCTTAGCTATGAGTAAGCAAGGAATCCATCTCCCACATCAGAAGAAGAATAAAGTACAGAATAAAGGAGAATAAAGAGGTCAACCAAAGCTCTGCAGAGACTCATTCTCTTATGTCCTTACTTAGATCTTTATTCTCACATCAACCCTGCCTCCTTAAATAAATTATGCTTAACTCCTTGCCAACTTAAGTCATTCAGGTAAATATCATTTAGCATCATATAATGAGCAGAACAAGAGATATTTTCCCCAGGTGTGACTCTGTAAGGTCAACACAAGGATGAACCAGAATTAACATGACTAGATAATGCGGCCTGCCAAATCTTGCTTGTATTACTCCAGCTGCCACCAGGAGCATTCAGAAAGCAGGTTAAGGACATTGCTGAGTCTGAACCAGCAACTTTAGTTATTGTAATTTATTTTAAAAAAAACTCTATGTGACATGACAGAAAGCTGTATAAACACTATCTTGCATTCACTGCACTGTCTGTAGGTTTAGTCAAGCGATAAAAAGGAGGATGCAGTGCTTCTAACAGCTTGATAAAGAATTGCCTAGAAGGGCCACACAGCCTGGACTCACTTATATGACACATAGATTCTTTTTCTTTAGCAATCTAAAAGGCTAATAGATGGTTTTGGTCAGCCATATGAGCAAAATGATAAATAAGAGCTGGGAGGTGGAATAGAAAACAAAAGAATTATCTTTTGCTTGAAAGAGTTGTGATAGCATCAAGTAGTATGACCTTTTAAAATGGAAGGGGGGGAAAAAAAGACTGCCAGCATCATTAATTCTTTTCAAGCACTGCATAATATTAGTCCTACTGAACATTTTCTTGATGTTTAGACTCTTTCACTTATAAGCAACCTCCTACCTTTTACAAAATAACTTGCCCTTTAGAGGGAAGAGAAAGAAGAGGAAGAGAAAGAAGAGTGCTCAGCCCTGTATGAAGCATCCTGGTAATTTGGCCTAAGATGGTCTCCTCTCTCAGCTGCTATGTAAACATACTGTTGTTCTTGCTACTTACAGATGGGGCAAAGGAACTGAAACAGTCTGAGTATGGTGGGAGAAAACAGTTCTCCACAAATAAGAAGGAAACTTTTGTCACAGCATCAATTTTACGTTGGACAAATAGAGACTGCAGCAGCTACGATCTCTGGAGTGTTGATGTGTATTTGCACGTCTTGCCTTCACGGCTGAGAAACTAAAAGCTGAAATGTTGGGAAACTTTTGCTAAAACAAGTGTCGCAGTTACCCATATCTGTGTTTATGCATGAGCTGAGAACATGCATCCAGGCCGCAGGAAGTGGTTTAGTCATGAAGTTTTTCCGTGCCTAAACCCAAGGTGCTTAGGAACGTGTGGGATGTAGGATCACAGCTTCAGAGCACTGCGTAGTAGCAATTCATCCCCTAGCAACTTTTGTTTCCATGGCGAAAGCTGTCCTGTTTACTTTGAAATTTACTATTCCCTGCTAATCTGGGGAGATGTGACTGGATTGGTGAATAGACAGATTAAAAGACGAGCTAGCCCTATGAAAAATTACCCAATAAATTTTCCAACTACTTTGCTTTCTTATGGAACGATTGAACACATTAAAAAAAATAAAAATGTAAGGAACTGGCATTTGAAAAGCAGAACAAAAGGAAATAAGGATGTGCCATTGCTCTGTGACACCACACAGCCTCCGAGTGCAAGCCACAAACGCTGATGGTTGGCACAGGCGAAGCCCCCTTCTTCAGATTTAGATACTTTGACCCTTCTGTTCAGAGGACCGCGTTTGCAGTCCTTACCTCCAGAAAGCGACATCCCTGCGAAGGGTGAACACCGCAACAAATAACACGTCTTCTGCAGCAGTACCCGAGGTGGCCCTTCTGATGCCTCCTCAGCTCCCTGTCACCCCAGCTCCGGGCACTTTCCCAGGCTGCTCCTGCCCCGCTGCCCTCCCGGCTCCCTGCGCTCGCAGGAGGCTGCGGCGCTGCCGCGGGCATAGCATGGCCACAGGCACCTGCTGTCGCTCCTCTGAGCAGGGATGGGGTGCAGGGCTGCCCTCCAGGGCGCGACTTCTGCGCCCCTGCCATGTACGGCGAGCGGGGTGCGGGGGCCGTGCGGGCGAACAGCGCCTTCTCCCGTGCTCCGGCGGGGCGGCACCGCCCGCTCCGCAGCCGCCAGGGGCCGGGACGGGATGCTCTCCCTCTCCCGCTTCTCGATCGCAGCGGGAGAATTCCGCAGCGCCCGCACCCCGGAGGAGCTCTCGGCGCCCGCGACCCTCCCGGCCAGTGGTGCCCCGGGGACAGAGGGGAGCCCGGCCCGGCTGCCCCTGCCCCTGCCCCGCAGCGCCCGGGGCAGCGCGGTACCAGCCTCCCCCGGCAGAGCCGCACTCCCCCCCAGCCCGGAGGCAAAGCCGGCGCGCCGCTGTCCCTCCCGTCGCCCGCTGCACAGCCGCTGCCCTCGGAGGGATGCTCCGCGCTGGCGGTCGCAGGAGAGAGCCCCACCACCACCACCACCGCGCCCGCCGAGCTGCCGAGTCCCCAAGTTTGCCGAGCGGGCCGGCGCCGCGGCTTTACCTGTCCCTCCTGCCGCTGCCCTCGGCCGGCGAGCCCCCTCGGCGGCGGCGCTAGCTGCGGCCCTCCCGCCCCGGTCCCATCTCCTCCGCTCTGCGCCGCGCCGGCCCCAGACACCACGTATTATGTAGGGCCCGGAGCGCCGCTCGCTGCCGCGCCGTGCCTGCGCACTGAGCCGCCACCGCCGGGCGCGGAGCGGAGCCGGGCCCCGCTGGCCCGCCGCCCCCGCCTCGGGCGCCTGCCCGGGGAACGGCGAGGGGAGGGGGGTAACCCGCCGCTCCCCGGCTGCAGGGATTCGGGTCCCTCCGGCCGGGGCCGCTCCCCGGGCCGGGCAGGCCCGCAGGGTGTGCACGCCAAGGTCACCGGCGCGCCCTCCCCGCGTGTCGGGGGGGCAGAGGAGGATGATCGCCTCCTCGCCCCCCCAGCGCCTTTTAATCGGCACCGAAACCAGCGGGGGGCTCGACGCTGTTTGTCCAGCCGAGTGGATGGGCGCGACGGGAAAGGGTCCTGCCAAGGGCAAGGCGCTGAGATCTGGGGGGAAGGGGTTGTTGGGGAAATGGTTCGCTCAGCAGGAGACCCAGAGGGGCTGCTCAGAGAGGGTGAGGCTCAGAGCCGAGCGCCTGGGGTCTGTCCTGATAGCAACAGGCTGGTGGTTCGGCGCGAAAAGATTTGAAAAAAGCAAGTTTGGGGAGTTAAGGAAGCTAGTTAGAGAGCATGACAAGGCGGTAAGAGCTGGAGATGCTGCAGTGTATCCAATATATAATTCCCCTGAAAAAATAATGAGAATGTGAAGGGCAAGAGTGCTAAAGAGTCGTATCCTTGTGGTGTACTGAAATAACGCATGAAAATAAGAGTATTGCTGCATGCAGAAAAAGTGGAAGGGCAGTAAGGCAAAATGGGGTAGTATTAGCCAAAAGGCAAAGTATCTTTAAAGGGCTTAACTCACTAAAACATGTGAAAAAGAAGGTGAGAGTAATGGTTTCATTAATAGCGCAAGCTCCTTTGAAAAGACCCTGCATTTGATCACAACAGTAAGTTTAGACAACTGCAAATTAGGAATCAAAAAAGAGCAAGTAAGGGATCACATTTGGAGGAAGAAATGCTGGTTTCAGTGGATTTCATCCTGTCCATCCAAAACTGTTATGACTTTCCTGTATCAGGCAATGAGTAATTCCAAAAGTGGTTCCCGTGATCTGAGCAGAGTTACTTCCTCAGCAGTGCACTATTCATGAGCATACCCCAGCCCACAGCACATAGCAAGTATTAAGCTTTGTGAAAACCCAGGAAATACAGTGAAGTGATAAATGAGTCAACAGCCAGATGGAGTATCAGTTTTAAAAGAGATTCGGTGATTGATTATCCACTAAGATTAACACCAGATTTACATGTAGTATCGCAGTTATGACTGAATGCTGCTTTATCTCAGATTAGGAAGATGTCTTCTGTAGAAAAAGCAATTAATCTATGTGATCCCTCTGTTAACAAAGGTTCTTTTGATTATTTACCTACTGATAAAAGCAATAAATAAAAGGAACATGAAATACCTGTGTTGGCCTAGTACCGTTTTGTTTTCTGACACTGAAATTATATGCTCAACTAACCAAGATAAATTAATATTTTAGCAATGGGAACATTTGCAGTAATGCAAAAATTGATATGTGAACTCCAAATTAACAACCCTGAAGGTTAACCATTGATAATATGATATGCTGCTTTTAGTGAACTTTTAGTGCATTAGGAAAGCTGTAAGCTCAGCCTGAGATCAGAGCTGTTCTTGAAGTGTAGCTGAGTTTGGTTATGAAAGGCATTGAACAGAAGAGTGTAAATGTCCTGTTTAGCCTTGAAGTAGGTAACATCAATGCAAATATGTTTTAGAACACCAGGATCTATAGGTCATGGTGGGACTCAGCTGCTGTTAAATGAAGGAACTTCCAAATGTAAGTCTTTCCTCAGTACTCAACTTTCACAAAACCTAGACTCTTTATGCGGGGGGGTTTAACTGGTCATGACATGGAGAGCAAGGCTGTAGACGCTGTTAACTTGTTTGGGTTTTTTTCCCTTGTGGAGAGGGAACCCAAGTCTAGTGCTTTCCTTATCTCCCACCTGATATCCTACAGGTTTGCAATGGACAGTAGTGAGCACGCTGAGGAAAAAAATCCTTTCAAGAACTTCTGTGAGTGGTGGTTGCCATGGAGTTTATAGGCTTCTCTCTTAGTGAGAGCTGAAGTGATTTTATCAGCCGTTTTGATGAGCACAGCTTAGTTAGCTTCTGGGAACCTGTGCTGAATCAGAGGAATTACAGCTTCCCTGAAACGCATTTCTCTTGTAGCAAAATGCAGCAATTGGTATGAGAGTCTTGTTCACTGAATTGCAGATGTCTGTCCCTATTTGCTTAATGGTGATGGCAAGATTCCAGAGGCTGTTCTTCTGTTTCACATGCTGTGGAAAACTGTGGCCTGAATAGTTCTGCTGTAGTGACATAATTGACACAGTTGCCTGTCTTTACCTTCCTAACGACTGGCTCACCTTCATTTGGAGAGCAAGGCCCATAACACTCCTACTTCTGAAAAATCTTCAGTTGACACAGATCCACAGGGAGCAGGACTAATATCTAATAGCTGTCTGCTCTTCTTCTAGCTTTGAGTTTCCTCAAGTTTCCTCTCTGTCATTCAAAAGGTCCCTTTAAGTGGCCAGGTAATACTGGGGAGGAATGGGGCAACAAGGCAGAGAGGTCAGTTCAGTTCTGCAGTGCTGTTCTAGGGCTAGGAGGGTAATTACAAAGAGTATTTTAGTTTTTCAAAACTTCTGACACAGAGCATGGTTTATGAATGAAAGTATCTGTCAGACTCTAGACAGATACTGCCAGCTGCTGCATTCCTGTTTTATCTCAGGTAATTTGTCTTTTGCTATTGTCCAGAAATCAGCGCTTGGCTAGCTGTTTGTCAGATACTGCTGTATTTCTCAGTGCTTTGCTCAGAATGTTCTAGCTGGCAAAAATGATTAATTGTGGTAATTTGTCATATTCTGCCATCACCATCTTTGTATATAGATTTGTTCTTGTCCCCTGAGCCAGAAATACAGAAGATGCTTTCTTGACAATGAAGATCATAAATCTAGGTGCTTTTGTTCTATCTTACCCTGAAAATATATGGTCTAGGAATTGTTAGTTGTCTTTTTCATTCTTGATGGTGCTGGTGAATTTGAATATCACAATACCAGGAATATATGGGAGCTGTGTAATCCAAAATGCACATAGACAAATGTTTGAAGATGTGGCAGCAACAGGAATCTCACATGAGGCAGCAAACATTTGCCTCTGAGGGGATGCTGAGCAAAGAGGAATAGGCAGGATGAATTAAAAAAGAATCAGTGACCCATCTTCACTCAGAGACTGCCTCCATTCATCATGTTTGTGTTTCCAGTGTTTGGTAAGAAACTTGCTTGCTCTTCAGGCCTGGTTGTTTCCAAATAAGCTTTGCAGATGCAGTGTGTCTCCATGGTTTAGAGGCAAAAAGCCTTAATTTAGACACAAATGAAACAGCAAAATATCAAACCCACCATTTTCTAGAAGTGTCAAGTGTTGGACAGCAAATGTTTGCAGCAGAGAGTATTTTATTTGCAGCAGCAGCTACTACTACCGCTAGACGGCTGTGTTGTTTTAAATTATACCGCCTATGAAGATCAATGTCTAGGAGCTTGGGTTAATTTTTAAAATTTCATTTCTCAAGGGAAGTGTAATTCAAAGTCAAGGGCAGGTGAGGGGAAACTGTTCAAAGTCATTCTAAGGCGTTCAGTTTTTTCAAGAGGAGATGTCATGCTGAGCACCCCTGTCAAGGGAAGACTTTTAAGACTGCTCTGCTCCCAGTGGGACAGCCAGCCGGGAGCTGAGCTTCTGGGTGGGCTGAGCTGTAGCTGCCACATGCCTGAGTGACTTAGGCTGTACTCTTGTCTCTGGTGCCTGTGAGGAAAAATGGTCGAACCAAAGTGTCTTTTGGTAACTCTCACATGCCTGTGCGTTCTGCTCCTGCAGGTGAGGTTGCTAAAGTTGCCTCACATGCCACATGCCAAGTTCCTCTGTGTTTTGGTGCCCACATGGAAATGGGAGCAACTGAAAACTTGACCTCTACTGTGAATGCTGAGTGTCATAAGGATTGCATTAATAACTGCTCTCAAAATCCTCTGGTGTCTTAATATTTTATCTGTCTGATCTGTCTTAATATTTTATCTGTCTTCTGTTTCAGAAGTCATTATACTGCTTCCTGTCAGCTTTTGATAAACTGGTTGGCTTTTATAAAGCAGCCATTGTAAGTTTATATTGCAGTTACTCTGTGGTTGGTCTCTCATATACCTTTATGTGTAATACAAGTGTTAACAATAGGGCAGAGTGAAGGTAGTACAAAAATATAGTGTAATAAACATGAGCAGAGTTTTAAAAGATGTATTTTGATTATAATGGCAAAGATGGGAAGGACAACACTGGTAGTGTCTGAGAGTGGCTGTTAGTAGGCAGGAACCACACTGGCTCCAGGGTGCTGTAAAAACCTCTGTGCAAAAGCATCTTCTGGTTCAAGGAGTTTGTTTTTGTTGTCTGAAACAGTGTATTTGTAATGTAATCAGCCAGTATATCAAATTGATTGTCTGTTAGTCTATATTTCTTGTTCAGAAAACACTGCTAGATTTTAGTGATGAAAGTCTCTCTCAAAACAATTACTTCCCAGAGAGCAGTGAGAAGGGTTAGATGAGTGCTGTCTCAACTTTTGCAACCAAATATATATTTACTTTCAAGAGAATCTCTATCAAATTGCAACCCAAAGACAACACCTGTGTTGCTACGAATCCCTCCAGAACTTTTAACTTCTATTTGGAAAGAAGAAGTCTAAACTAGAGAGAGCATTCACTGATTGTTTTTATGATATATAGATGTTATGACAAAATAAGTATGTCAAATCTATCCAAAATGTTTGAATAGAGACACAAGGGAAATGTTATCTTTTTTTTAGCCAGTCCAATAAAAATTTGGTTCCCCAAATTTTGTTTTGTGCTGGAAAGATTGAAGTTTAAGGGACAGAACTTCAAAACATTAGGATCTAATTATATGGGCAATGCTATCTCATTGAAGAAAGCTGAACCTTTCACAATCAATGAGATGTAGTTGTCTAAATAATACATTTGAGTGCCCTGTTTTTTTTTAATGTGAGAAAATTAATGTGAGTGGGATTGGTTTTTTTGTTTGTTTGTTTGTTTGGTTGGTTGGTTTTGTTTGTTTGTGTTGAGTGGTTGGTTGGTTGGTTCGGTTTTTAACCAATTCACACTCTACAGTGCCATATGTCCCAATCATTTTTACTTGGTGGTAAGATGATCATGATGTTACTGACATGTTTTGGTGGTTACTGACATAGCTTGGAACTTTCACTGGCTCACGAGCTATGTCTTTTTGTTAGGTATTCTGAGTGCAATTTGGATGCTCTACAGCTAGAAGTGGAAAAAGTAGGATCTTCCATTCATGATTGATATACCTAGCATTCGAAGAAATTTCTCCAGTTCTTTTTGCCTATGTTATTAATTTCAAGGCTGAAAGATACCATTATGCTTTCCTATTTGACACCTCTCAGAACTGAGGGCAATGATTCTGTTCTCCAACTTCCGGAGTTATTTTTACCTGTTAGATAAATTAATACATAATTTTATTTTGACAGATTGTAAATTCACTGAGAAAATGTTTCTGGAGGGTTGGAAAAAGGTAGTATATTTTTATTGGTTCAGCAGAGAAAACAAAAAATGGAAGTAGAAAGGAAAGATTTTGAAAAAACCATTTTGATAAAGCACTACTTGAAATATTTCAAGTGACAATTGAAATGTCAAACTATTTCTACTTTGAAACTTAATCCTTTGATTCTTCTATTTAAAATAATTTTGTTTAGTAAATGGACCGAGACAGAGAGAGAAAAGGTAAGACAAAGAAATGTATTAACCTCAAATAAAACATAACCTTTCATTCTGTGCGAGTCCAAAATAAATGTTTGTGTTTTGTAATGAAACCAAAAAGCCCTTTGTTTCTCCAGCTGTAGTGGGGGTCATGACTTTCTAGGTTACTTATTCCAGTGGTTGGATGGTTTTGCTGTTGTAAAGGTGCATCTTGGTCATAATCTGTTTAATTACATTGAATAGACTATGCCTTTTATAGGAGAGACTTCTTAGTTGATGTATAGCATTTTCGCTGCTGTAATCAACACTGTGGCTGTTACAGTAGAGGCAATTTCTGATAGTTAATGACCGTAATTTTAGAGAAAATAATGTATTGTGAAAAGTGCTCAGAATTAATGCAGTGCTAATGCGGGCTAGAAATGAGGAACATTGTTCTAACCTTATGACTAAGTAATTGTTTTAGCAATTTGACTAGGAGTTTGCTAGATTCTTCTCTGTGTTACTTCTTAATCAAGATTGGTAGTCTTTTTGGAAGATACCTCAGTCCACAGGAAATAACAGGCTTCATTCAGAAGTTGTCTGAAATTGCATAGCCTGAATTATGCAGAAGGCAAGAAAACACTTCTGTGCTTTTCAGTATTATCTTGAAAGATGGTAACACCTCTTATTACCCCTTGGGCAATAGTGCAGTTCCACTGAAGTCAAAGGCAGAATTCCCCGTAGTGTCAATAGAGTTCACATTTCACTACTGACTCAGCTCTAAGTGCTTCCTCACTTTAGGTGCCTGTGTGGAATAAAATCTGAGGCTCTCTGTGAACCTTAAGTGTGCGGATGGGGGTGATGAAAGTGTTTTGCCAAGATGTTTAACGTCCTGCCTGGCTGTTGCAGTAATGGCATCTCAACGTAATATCCATTCAGTGGAAGAATAGCCTTGTAACACTCAAACTCCTTCAAGCCTTAGGCCAGGGACATTTTCAGATGCCTTTAGTACCTACTGTGCTGAGGCAGGTTATTATAACTCATTTAGAATTACTACACAGACTTAAAGTTGTGTGAAGAGACCCTTCCAGACTTTCTTTTGCAGAGAGGTTAGGTAGTTTCTTCGGACCTTTCATGTTGTCCAGGGCACGGTTTTGGTGGCTGTGAAGGTCTTTTTGGTTCATTTTGGGGTTTGGATTTTTGGTGTGTTTTTGTTTGTGTTTGTTTGTTTGTTCTATGCTACCTAATAAATTAGCATTTCAAAACAAGACTGGTTTGTTTCTTTGCTATAAATCACAAAAGAGGAATTCCCTCAGCAAAAAACACCCAAAACATAAATAATAACACCTGTTGCTACCATGGCTCAAGGGCCTCCTGATTGCATGATTAATGCTCATGTGCCCTTTGGCTTCCAGTTAATAGGTATTTAATCTATTACCCTATTTAAACCCCGCTTCAGGAATGCTTTATAATGAGGTTCACTCACATGTGTTGCCTATGAGGGCTATAAGGGGAGGAGAAGCTCAGCTTCTTTCTTGGTGAAGTCAGTAGAAGGGCTGTAGACCTGCAAGCTGGTGAGTGTGAGACTGTTGGTAGCAGCTCTTTCTGCTCTTTGGTGTGTAATTAACTTCTGAAGCCTTGCTTTAACTGCATATTGCAAAACAAAAGTAAAGGTATTTACAAGAGCAAGCTTTGTCCCTGAGAGTGCTGGATGGAAGGAAGCTCATCTACTGGTTTTGGGAATTGATTTGTCTGTGAAGTACTGATACACTGAGTTTGTGCACTTGACAGTGGACTCTCTCAAAAGAATATGCTTACAGTGTAAGTTGACCATTATGTATGTATGTTTAACTCTGAAAAAATATTTCTTCAGACATGCCAGAAGAGAGAACTGGGTTGTGCCAGCATCTTTAATGTTTACTGCTGTCTCCATCTGCTGCTGCTGTAATTTCCTCTCTTGAGATCTTGTTTGTTTTGACTCTTGTTCCCCTTGTACGTTAATTACACTCATGCTGTCCTCTTATTGATGAGGAAAATGTTGATATAGAAAGGTCAGCAAGAAACTTGTTCTTTGTTACATGTATCTGCTTTAGTAATATGTGGGCATTATTCTGTTATATTTTTTGCATGTTTTTCTGTTGTCCTGTTCTTGGAAACTATGAGGTAAATGAGGAAAAACCTGTACTGAATTCTATTAATGCCAAGCCAGATTGGAGTTTGCTATTAGTTTTTGTTTAATTGTACCAGATATTTTATAGGCTTCTGGTGTCTTCTCTCTCTAGAACATGTTTACCTGTTGGATTGTATCTTTTACTTAACAAGCCTTAGAGGAGTTTTGCAAGAGATACTGGATGCTGTGCTTTGTAACTGGAGAGAAAAAAGAAGCCATCATGCTTGACTTTGATGACTCTTTTGATTGCTTCACTTATTAAGGGCACATTTTAGAGGTAAGGGGTTCTCATACCTACTGTTCTAGCATCTGAGAATATCGTGAACCCTGGGTAGCTCTGAGGTAATCAATATACTTCCCAAGAAGGAAGATGTATTGCCAACTTATGTGTTCGTACCTCACAGTGGATTTTTAGCTCAACAAATAGCTACAGATAATGTACTCAGTGATTTGGGATTGCAAACTGGGAAAAGATGCAGCTATGAGGTCTTATTTCTTAGCATTTTGGGTACCTTAGCACACATCCTTCAAAAATCCATTCCAACCTTTAGCAGCACAATCGTTTGGCATATATATACTCAGTAAATATACTCAGTGTCTGGTGTATTTTGAGTGAGATAAGACTGGAAATGAATAAAGAGACAGAGATAGAAAGAGGGGGAAGTGGTTTGATACCCATGGATTTGGAGGCCTGCCCTGATCTATCATTTGTTACATTATCTGGCTGCATACTGTTGGGATTTCTCATTACATGTTAGTAACTGTACAGCTTTATGGAAATGTATAAACTCTATCTTGAAGATATGAAAAACAAAGGCCGAAGTTGAAGGTTCAAATCCTTTTGAAATTCATGGAAATAATTCAAGATTTTTACAACCTTAGTCTAGGCAATGAGTTAAGGAATGCAAAATGGCTGGCAGTTCCATCAAGGTTATCTGAAGTGATAGTTATTGTAGATGGCTTGATTTATGTTCAGCATTATGCAGGCTTATTAAATTCTGTTCCTAAAACGTAGTTTTATTCTGCATAATATCACCACTGAATGTTACGGTTAATTTTGATAAACCACACTTCCATTCAAAACTGCTGCTGCATTCCAGTGAGACACAGAAGTTTACAAAGTATTTGGAGTGTATTTAGAAATAAGGTTCACTTTACACTATGACTTACACAATGTATCTGATATTTATGTTCAAAAAACCGTTCTACAATATGTGCTTTAGGGTCTGGTGGTAAAATTTTTATATCCATAAGAACATTTCCTTTCCTGGTACGTAGATACCTTGTGAAAGAAGAAACTGCCTACACTATATAACTCCTTACACAAAAATTGCTCTCAAATGCTAGTGAAGGCAATTTCAGCTTAGTGTTTTTCATGAAAAATGTGTAAGAATACCAAACCAGTTACAAATATAATGATGTCCAAAACCTCTTAAGATGTGATTTCTTGGCAAATGAAATAAACAGAACATTTGATCCAGAATCTTTGTAGATAACTCTTAAACATGGGGGTTTTTTTCCCTGGATGTTTGGATTCCTCCATCAGGGAAGAGTTCAAAAGTACTCACTTGTATTACATCCTTCTTTGGAGCAAATTGATGTAGCTCTGCTTGAAGTTAGTAGAACTATGATGATTTTTGTCTTCTCTGGCCATAAAGCCAGAAATTCTCTGAAATCTGAATTGCATAGCAATACTCTTCATCTTGCAGAGAGGCTTTTGATTCGAGTTGACAGTATTTTCTGAGTATTGTTTCAGAAAAGGGTGGCAAGCCAGGGACTGGCTTGGACTGCTAGTGGGTTGTTACATCTTACAGCACCAAAATACAGCCAACAGTTAGAACAGACCTGTAGTTTAACAAAATTTTCAGCACTGTGTCAATGTTGAGCAGCATATATAATATTAAGTATCTTGTCTGGAATGTGTGTCCAAGAAGCTTTGCTAGTTGAAGCTCAAAATTATTCAGAGAATACGCTTTTGGGAAGAGACTGACCTAAAATTGGGTAGAGTGTGACAGTACAGTCAGCTACTTATTTGGTCTCTTCGTTCTTGTTCCATCTGTGTATGCCAAGTAGTCTTAACCACGTCAGAAAGTTTGTGGAAGTCACCTCCTCATCTCATATCAAGCAAAATACTGTTTTCTTTTTTCTCACTGTTGGAATAGCCCAGGGACCTTAAAAGGAAGTGCTGGTGATGGGCAGTGGTGTTTGACCGATGTGGCTCATCACAGGCAATGTGATCTGTGTGAGGGAGGAAGCCTGATAAAATTTTCTTCTTGCTGTGTCCTCTGGTGCGAGGCACTATATTTGGGAGTTGCCTTTCCTATCTGCTGACTCATCCATGTCAAAAATAAAAGGAATGTTAGGCTTTTTTTAGACTAAGGAAACTTATAATTTTTATAGTACTGGGCATCTCTTAGAAGCAGAAGGCAATTGTCTCTGCAGTTCCAAGTACTTCTATAAGGTATACTGTAACTAGATGATCTTCAAGGTCCCTTCTAACCCAAATCATTCTTAGGTATGTGTCTGTCAGTAAATGGAATGGTCCAGGTCCTTTATTGTGTGGTCTTGAGGCAACCTGACCTGACCTCTGTGTGTAGGGCCACACGCGTGTCTGTCCCCACTGTCCACGTTGCATGTGAGAGCCATGCTCTGTGGCCATGTCCTTGCATTGTCTAAGTGCCATGAGCCAAACTGGGGGCAGGCAGCATGACAGCAAGCGGTGTCACGAGATGATGATGTGCCTTGCTGGATCACTGTTGTGGACGTGGCTATGTGGGAAGGTGCCAGAGCCATTTGTTCAGTGAAATCCCCCCTGTTCACATCCACATCTTCTGTCTGAAAGTTCCAAGAAGGAATTTGACTTTTTTTCAGCTCTGAGCATAGAAGAACTTATCAATCAGCTGTGGTTGAAGAAAATAGTGCTCGTGATCAGGATGTGTTAGAAGAAGCCTTGAAGGGCTCCAGCCCTGTTTTGTGTTAGATGAAGTATTGGCTATATGTAGCAGGAGGATGATTTGTTACTTAAGACTTTACATATTTGATTTCTCTCCCAGTTGTACTGAGGGAGTCACCTTTCTCTCCTTAAGATGCTTGCAAATGATCCTGGTCTGACTTATGAAAGCTGAGCACAGTTCACTATGTAAATTAATAAAATAATGAACTCCTCAATTGTTTCATTTTTAAAAAGTCTATACTTTTGTATTTTCTTCTGTCTGTTGTGTTTGTTAAATTCATTGCTAAGTGAGAAATAAATTGCTTAACTGCACTAAGATTCTACCTGAATCCTGGAAGTACTGAAGTTGTAAATTACCTGTTCCAGGCTACTGTGAAGTTATAATTGCATTTTAAGAGCTAACTGGTTTACCACAGAGGTGTCTTTTGTTAGGCATTAACACCTTCCTCAGCTGATGAAGTCACAACAGGACATGTCTCGTTGCTTTCCTCTGTCTTTGCTGTCTGCTCTTAGATTCTGCATGCTTGAATTTTGATTTGGGCTGATACATTTACAGGTATACCCCATTTATTAACCTTAGAATAACATGCAGTAAATGTGGGTTTCTTTTGAAAACACCTATATTATGTTGTGTTAATGTGCATTAGTGCCCCTCTTATGCCTTGTTGTTCAGACATGATTACAGATCTCAGCTGGGCTAACATGGAAGATCCCATTTGCAGTGGTTTGGGAGATATCTGCTGGCAAATCTTGGAGCTAAATATTGCAGTATTTGTACATCAGGAGGAGTGTGTGACCATGGTCACTTAGGGCCTAATTTCTGAGCCATGAAGCAAGTCCCAATGAGCCATGGTAAGAACATAGTGGCTTGTGAAGAGCATGGAAACTGAGACAGATAACCAGGATTACATCTGGCTTGAGCATGTCTGGATGAGTTACAGTCATATCTTGGGATTGCAGTGGGGCATCTACCACTGAATAACTCTGTTCTAAACACTGATTTTTCAAGTGTGTTTTTCAAAAAGCCAAATTAAGTTCCATCAAACTGGAATATGTTCATTCTGGAGTGGTCAGAGTGAGTCAAAGCAGGTCTGGTAGCATTTGCAGCTACTTCATAAGGGCTATTAGAGGATGGGTCTCATCTCTGAGAACAGGCAAAGGCCTAATTTTTTAAATGATTGAATAAATCTGAAGGGGTAATAGAAATAGAGGACTTGGAAAAGAGCTAACACAGACAAACCCATAACTAATCATCAATAGGATGTTCTTTCTAGGGGGAGATGCCATTCCAAAGTTTCTAAGCAGGACAGTTATATACAAGGTAATGTTCCTCTTGGCAATGCTGAGGCGTTGCTGAGTTCTTGTGATTAGTCTGGAAATGTCCAGAGTGTGTTGGAGATTCAGAGGTGGTAAAATTAAAGCTTAAGGATGCCCTTTAAGGGAATTGTGAGGGAACTGCGCTCTGTTTAAAGCAGTAACTGAAGATGGGGCATAAGATTTCAAGACTGCTACAAAATGGGTGAAAATCAGCTGCAGAGAACAAGAAATACTGCACAGCAAGAGTTTGTCTCGAGTAATAGGGACTATTTTTTAACTGTGAATTCAGCTAATACAGTTAAATATAGGTCTTCTTAAAATTATTATTCCAAAGAAAATCCTTAAGGTAGACCACCTCCATCAGGTTTTATTCTATAGTTAGTCCTGTCCTACTTTTTTTTTTTTTCCATGACTAACTCACACGGGAGCCATTGGGAGAAAGGCGTGCTTGAAAATCCCCTGAATTACATGCTGAGCTGCTGATCTGTGAAAGCTCATACATGATAATGGGATTGAAATACTTAAAATACCCCTGAGAAATCTGAGTATGAGGCCTTCCAAGGTTTTAGAACAATGACTGAAGAGCCCTGAATTTGAGCATGAATTGTTCCTTTGTTTTCTGAAAATGAGATTCATAAAGTGGTGAATATCTCAACAGATGGTTCTAGCCCCTTGAGATCCACCTCTGTCCCCTCAGACACTGTCCTTCCTGTGGTACAGGAGCCTAAGTGTCTGATCTGAGGTTCTCAGCCCCATGCACTAGCATAATTGATGTATGACCCATGACATGTATAAAAATCAACCTCTCTTGAATCTTATAGGTGCCTTCTGAAAATCCTTTCTTATTTGCTTCTCACAGTGGATGTTAGCAGATCTGTCAAGGATGCTACAGCTCCTGTTCAGACTGGACTACTTTTGAAAATACCCAGTTTGCTACAAGATAACAATCTCACTATTCTGGTTAGTCAGCTTTTAGAAGCATGTTAATGTTTAAAGTTTGTGGCCTTTGCTTCTTCCTCCCTGCCCCCTCACCCCCTTCTCAATAAGTGCTATAATCAACATCCCCAATACCCTCTTAATACCACGTAGCCACAGCATTTCAGTACATGCATACAACTTGCTCAGCCCTTCTGTGTGAAGCTTCCCAACCCTCCCAGCGGCCCTGCATCAGAAGATTCCTGATTTCCAACACAGAGTGAATGATTTCCAGTTCTGCAAACTGCTTGCTGTGAGGAGAGGTCTTAGGAGGAATCTGAATCTGGCTAGCAAGGTGTCCATCCTTTTTCTCAGGTCATCACACATGAGAGGTTGTACTGATTTCTTATAAGTGCATATTCTGTTTGAGGGAAGGATTGCTTTCAAATGTCTCTGCTCTTCCCCCGAAACACCAGCCGTATCTGTCTTTGTTCATCTCCTTTCAGTGAGGTTGGGTAGGCTTTGTGATACAGGAATGAGACCTAGACACCTGTAGGCTTTTGATTTTGAACTCAGAAACCTCTAGTGTAAGACATTAAGTTGCACACAGCTTTACTGTGTAACCTATGAGGCTTTTGGTGCTCACTGGACCTAGAAAAGAAGGGATATTCTCCCAGCACTCCACGACCTCTTTCGCACTGAGCCCCTGTGAAGCAGGGAGTTGTACCTCATTCTGGTCCTTATCTGTGAGAACAACAGAACAAATGAAATATGGAAGCAGACCTTGAACAAATCCATTGACAGAAGGCTGTATGGCTGTGGGGGTATGTGGCATCAGTCCCCTGGAAAGCCGAGCTTCCTTTCCTGCTTTATGTGCTGTAAGCAAGTGGCTTCCCACTTCTCAAACAGATGATAGAGGAAGATGGGAATTTTAGTAACTGCAAGTGGATACAGAACTATGCCCTTTTTAAAATGTAAGCACTGGAATCTGGCAGTGTACCACCTTTATCACTGTGAAGAGAACTTCAAGAGACAAGCTTTGAAAGTGAAATGAGAATTCAGTTTTTGTCAGCAAAGGAAATGTAAGGCAGTGCTTTTTTTGGCCTGCAGGTGTTTACATCTAGGATGCCTTTGGGATAACAGATGCCAAAAATCAAGGGATGGATGTTGCAGTGATGCTAAATGCTTTAGGTACTTTAGGTTAGAATAATGATCCAAAGGCCATGGAAAATAGTAGCCACAGTTTAGTCTGACCTGCTTTGAGACTGGGTTTAAGCTTTTCGTACAGCAATACTCTTGTTTTCTGTAGCATAAACCATACTGTCTCTATCCCTAGCAGTTTGCAGCACAGCTCAACTGCACTGTGAGGAGTGTGCACATCCTCCATCAAAGTAATTTGTGCTGGTAGCCTCTGTATTCTTGGTGATTAATCAGTCTTATGTGTACCTGAGTCAGCCTCAACCCCTGAGTCTTTCTATGAAAGAGGTTTTTAATGAAAAAGGTGTTAACAGGAAAGGGTAGAAATAGGAACGGTGTTAACTTGGAATTTGGTATTTTGAAAGTCAAAGGGACATATGCTCCTTCTGTATTTACTGGAAAGACAATTAAGAAAGTAACCAAAATCTATTATCCAGATAATAGCTGCTCCTTAGGTTCAAGGTTAAGTGGACCACTTTCTAAAATTAAAAAAAAAATGCATACAGCCTAAGCCTAATAAAAATGTAGGTTGCAGGCTACACAATATATCAAGAACTTGTAATTTACTTGGTTTACGTAAACTAATACCTAAAATACAAGTCTAGATGGTCCAAAAGGGTCACTGAGTTTGTGTTTGTATTCTATACTTATTTATTACATTAGGAGTTATATTGAATTCCCAACTGGTCTTGAGAAGGAACACCAAGGAGGCATCTTCTGTAACCACCAGGTCTCATTCCAAGGATGCTGGTTTTACAGAACACAGTGCTTTTTCTATATCTTTTTGAGATATTTTATTCACTAGGATAATTTTCAATTTCATTGCTAATTTTGAAAAATATAATCATATGGCCTTCTCCTTCAAGACCTACAATGACATTTTCTGTGTTTCCCTTTATTGCTACTTTCTGTTTTCAGAGGTGGTACAATAGAGAATTAATTTCTGTCTTGATATTTCTGTCTTGATATTCTAGCTTTGTTACTTGGTGAAAATCTCTCTCATCTGCCTGGCTATGTTTTATTCTTCAAAATTCTAAGAGGTTAGTTTCTTGGAAAAGCATGAAAGCGAGATTTTAATTATATCCTTTCAATTGTACTTGGATTTTAACACCCCCCCCCCCCCTTTAACTCCTAAAGAAGAATCATGTGCTTTGAACCTTTAGGCTACATCAAGCAAATTGCCACAGTGAGATCAAGCTGTGTGAAAAGCTTCAGCTTCATTACCCAGACAGTAATTAGTGAAGTGCCAGATACTACCGAGTATCAGTTCAATTAATATTACTGATTCTATAACTATTCTTATGATGGTGGTGTCTCTATCATCAGGCATTTAGAGGAAACCAGCGTGGTTTATGTTAAGCTTGCGAGTTGAGGGGGTGGTATGGTTAGGACTCATGTCCTCCGCCTCTGCTTGCTTTCTTCTCACAGTTGTAGTAGCAGTGAATGAAGCAGAAGTTATATTTAGTCCTCCTTAGTGAGTCAGAGGCCGTTAGGAATGACTCGGAGGAAAATGTCTGAGAATACTGAATTGCCGACCAAGCACAAAATGGCAATAGTCCTGTGACTTCACAGGAGCATAAAAAACGGCTGACTGTCACAGGACTAGCAACTGCTAGTGAAACCACTCTGCTGTGACTGCAGCCCTCTTTGGCAGTTCATTTTTATGCTGAACTCCACTTGTATATTGGTCTGTAAGGGAGCAGACTACCTTTCTGAGGGTGGTATGTTGGAGCTTTTAATGCCCAAATTAGAAGTTCTCTGTGCTGCAAAAAAACACAGCGAGACAACAAGTTTCACTTTTGAAGTGAGGCAAAATGTCATGGATTGGATAAATGGTGGCACTACCTAGATTTTTGTGACGGAATGTCCCCTAATTTCCACTGCAGACTGAGCAAGGACTTGATGCTTTTCACAACAACTCTTTAGAGAGCTTGAACCCCACCTTTGTGTGGTCATTCAGTTCTGCCTGTGGACATTTTTCTTGACCACATGAACCTGAAGGAGGGATCAGGAGGCTGACGTGACAAAATGCAGTTTGGACAAAGGGTAGACTATCCTAGCTTAGACAGGCTGAGGCGATAAGCCTCTTAACTGACTATGTGAGTGAAGGAATAGGCAGCTTTGGGAGTTCAGAGTTGGACTTAAAAAGAAGTTAGTTTGGGATGTTGGAGGGGAAAGATCAAATCCCCCCTCTAAAAGTAGTGCTGTTTTTCATATGGGCATCATGGAGATGTGGTGGGATTGTTCCTATGGCTGGTGTGTTGGAATGAAAGGATACAGGCTTTTTAGGAAGGACCCACGGGGCAGAAAAGGTGTGGGGGGATGTGTGTGGTGTCAGTAACCAGCTGGAGTGCATGAAGCTCTGCCTGTGCACAGATGAGGAGCTGACTGAGAGTTTGTGGATCAGGATTAAAGGGAGGCCAGGGATAAGTGGCACTGTAGTGGGGATCTACTACAGGCCACCTGAGAAGGGACACAAAGATGATCAGAGAGCACCTTTTCTATGAGGACAGGCTGACAGCATGGGGGCTGTTCAGAGTAGAAAAGAGAAGACTCTGGGGAGACCTTAGTGCAACCTTCCAGTACCTAAAGGGGGCCTACAAGAGAGTGGGAGGAGGACTTTCTACGAGGACATGTAGTGATAGGACAAGGGGTAATGGCTTTAAACTGAAAGAGGGTAGATTTAGATTAGATATTTGGAAGAAATTCTTACTGTGGGCCAGGTTTCCCTGAGAGGTTATGGATGTCCCATCCATGGAAGTGTTCAAAGCCAGGCTGGATAGGGCTCTGAGCAACCTGGTGTAGTGGAAGGTGTCCCTGCCCACAGTAGGGAGGATGGAACTAGATGATCTTTAAGGTTCTTTCCAACCAAAACCATTCTATGGCATGAGTAGTTACATAGATGTAGGTAGCTTAGGTAGATCCATCTATGTGAGATTGATGAGAAAATGTTGTCTTAAATGCGTATGCAAGTTTTAAACTGCTACAGTATACCAATTAAAATAATACTTTGGATTATACAAAACAAACTTGATCTTTCATGTTTTGGGGAGCTGAAAATAAAGCCTTGTAATTATCGATGATATTATCAATTATGGTAATCATCTTCTTGTTCTGGTAAGCAGTCATGAATGGAAAAATGTTAAAATACAACCATTAGCATGTCTCCATGATAAGAACTGTTGAACAAGGCTTGATGTATCTATAGGCATATAACCTGTAAATCAGCAGGGATTTAGAAAGGAGGAGCATTTTTACAGATGACCAAGCACTCCAGGTAACACTAGAAAGCATTCAGATGAAAATTCGTAACCCAAAGGGAAAGGTTGTTCAGCAATGGCTGAGGATACTTGATTGTTAAATTAGGGATGTAAACCTCTGTGCTCTGGGTCAACAGCTATCTTAAACTGATTGAAGGAGTTGAAAAACTGAGTAACTGAGTATCATATAGCAGCCAGGAATGTGTCTTTCTTTGAAGTACATATAGATCTGGACTTGATTCCCATGCAGACCAAGGTGGACTTCTTCTCTGTTGCAATCTGAATGTTTCTCTGTCCCTGTGTGGAGCCTTCTAACAGCATGCATATCTGTGTTTTGTTGCATTCAATGTCTTCTAGTCTAATTATAGTTTGATTGCTTCCCAAATAAGGCTGGGTCTGCTACTGATTCTGATTCACCACTGTAAACTTAATTATTTGATGTTCTCAGTAAACAGACATTCTGGGAGGCAAGTGGTGATTGTTTTATAAGAAGTCACTGCAGGGTTCCAAGCTACCATCGCTAATTCTTTGGAATATGATTGTGTCACCTTTCATCCCAATTTCATAGCAAAAGTTGCTTTAAAAAAAAATACAACCAACCCTCCACACCCAAAAGTCATATCCCTAATTGTTGAAAATTTTAAATATTCAGCATGCATCTTCAAAGTTTTCCAGTATAAAACAGTTTCTGTGTGTCTTTCGTCAAGAGGCTGTGTGTTGCATATCTTTATCCCAATAATATCTTTGATAGTGAGGTGACTCAAGTATTATTTGATGGCTAATGTGAAGGTAACTGTTTAGCTGAATTTATAGTCCTAGAATCTTTGAACATGCCATTAAGGTGCATCCATATGCTTATAAATGGAAAAAGGCCAGACAAGCAGTTCACCATATTCACAAATTAGTCTGGCTACTACAGTGTGTCAAGGATGCGCAAAAGAGTATGAGAAATGCTGTTGTGCTTTTTACTTCTGTGTCACATCTTGTATTTGTGATAAATGCTGGCAGGTTTCCATTGTTAGGGAGCTGTTCATGGCCAATGTCTAGCCTGGTGCTATTTCTATGGATGTTACCATGGGCACTGATGGAAGAAAATTCATATTGAATGAAAGACAAACATGGAAAAAAGGCAGGAGGCAGAGTAGGAGTGACACTGATAATTGTGTTAGAGGTCAGGAAGGTCTTGTAACTGTGGAAGAGCTGTGAAGCTGTATTGGCATCATATAGTACAGAAATATTCAATGTATGTGTGCTGAAACTATGGAAGGTGAGAGGAAATAATGCTCCCAGCCCAAGAGCAAATCTGCAGCTCTCATCCTAATCACCTACTTGCTGTGGCTCTTAAGCTCACCGTGCTAGAATGAGAAAAAAAAAGATGTTCTGCATAGAAAAAACAGAGTGAGAGTGTGTCCCTAATTCTCTCCTTTAGGAGCATGATGCCTATATATGTAACCACATTTATGTGAAGCATGGAGCATGTCATCTTGGAAGTATTACAACACCCAGGCAGCTTCACTGATGTGAGCAGCTGTCTCGGCTGGGATGAGAACAGCATGTTCGACAAAGAATGTTAAAATAAAACACCTCCAACTGTCCTCCCACCCCCCAAAAAAACCAAACCCCAAACCAACCAAAAACCAAACCAACTGGCCAAACAAAAACAAAAAAAACCAAACCCCAAACCAACCCCATGGAAAAAAATAATTCCGTATTCTTGCACGTTTCTTTGATCCTGATGCCGCTGTGCATTGTTGATTTCCCAACATAATTTAGATCTCGGAGTTCTGTTAGTATTTGGGATATAAGATGTAGAATCCTTATGGCCGTGGACCTTGGCAATTCCCTTGGGCACAAGTGATCATTCTGGGATTGGGTGTATTGAGAGGATCAAGGCCACTGACCATGATTTCTGATGTGCTTGTTTTCAAGGGTAAAAATGTACATTACCAAGTTTCAGTTCCAAACTACCCCTGTCTTCCATAACCAGCATCTCTTCTGCCTTCAGCTTTTCCTCTGCTTCCTCATCTTTGTTTCCTGACTCAAAAGCAATCAGCTTTTTTGTGAGGTGTCAGGAATGAGAGCTCCTCTTAATGTTTCCTTCTTGAGCACCTATGAGATGAGTTACTGTGAAGGACATGAGCTATCCAGTGAAGAATGCTGGAAGCACCTGCCAGCATGGGTGGTTAATGTGAGGAAAAGCTGGGATGAAATCCAGAGACTCTATATTGGGAGGATGTTGAAAAGTATATTCTAGGGGAGAGAGGTGGCAGATGGTAATCCTTCCTCCTCCTGCATTTTCACTTTTCAACCACCTACTTTTTGTTCACAATGAAGAAACCTGAGTGGTGCTCTGACTCCTGTTTTCCTTCTGGACAGTTTATAAACCTTGTTGTGTGAGCCCAGTGGACCTTGTTTGTTGTGACTATTTGCACACTTGGCTCTCTCTCCTGCCTTTTCATGAGTGGCAGGTGAGCTACTGCCAAAGGCCTGATAAAAGTCTGGGGGGAGGAAATTATTAAATGATTTGCAGTGGTCTCAAAAGTAATCTTGTGCATCCTTCCTAGAAAAGGAATCTCAGAAATGTGTAAGTAAGAAAGCAAATTCTGTGTCTCCTTGAAGATCAAGAAAAAAATGTGTTTCAACAGAGTTTTTGTTTGTTTGTTTACTTTTTAGTCAGTATTGCTATTCTTAAGTTACCTTAAGAATGCCATACACATGTGCTTCCTTCCTTCCTAAATTAAGCTCTCTTGTCCGTGCTAGGGAATACCAAATCTGTTTGTCTTATCACTTAAGCTCTACCTGGATCCTTGGGGATATACAAATCCATGTAAGATTTTAGAATGGTGTTTCACATCCGTCTTGTTCTTCTGTAACTTAATAAACAAGCTGTAGCACAATGATGGATGGATTTTAGAAGCTTTAATAATGGTACAGCACTTCTGCTTTAAGAAATATTGCTTTAATTTGAAAGTTTAACGTTTTAATGTGAAATCTCAACAGTTTTTACACCCTTCTATGTAACATCTATTTGTTATTTTTTTTCTCTCTTGAAAAGGAGTATTTATGACCTACTACCCTTCTTATTAAAGTTTCCAGTAGCAGGAGCTAGTCAGTATGAGCAAGTGCATTGTTTTCCTGATAAAATCAAATCACAGCATTTACTCTAACTTGTTTAGAGGAAAGGAAGGGGGAGAGAAGATTGTTCTTCTAGCTGGAAACTTTATAGTGGCATCTTAATAGGCCAAAGAAAATCAAAATAACATTTGTGTTTACTATTCTTGTCTGTTTTGGGTTTTTTTGTGGTTTTGTTTGGTTTTGGTTTTTTTTTTTTAATAAGAATATATCTTAGTGCTCCTTGTGAAACAAGTAAGGATTGTTCTGTCTGCACATTGGGGCAAAGAAGACACTTTCTGATATATTTCAGTCTAAGGGAAATTGGGGAAAGTGAACAATTTTGCCTTGAGGTATGAAGTGCCACTGTAGCAAGCCTCGTCCTTGCTCCTGTAAGATGGGGTAGTTACTCTCAAGATTGTTTTCAGACTTCTCATGTGAAGTGTTTCTCTTTGGTTTGCTGCCTTTATTTCACTTTGTCTTGCTTTACTGCCTCTTGTTTTTGCTGTCATATATGCTCATCATTCCTTGCATAAAAACGAGTACTGATCTCAAGCTGCAGTTCTCAATAGTAACAAAAACGTGTATAATGAGACAAGAGCCCAGAATTGTGTGAGTGCATGTGCAAGGAGTGAGAAAGTGACCCTTGTGATGATTTCTTTTCAGATTAAGACGCTTGTTTCTGCAGCTCAGTAAGAGATGGGGCACTAAATATTTCCCTCCATGTTGGAAAACCAATAGGTGGAGGCCCAGTGCTCTGTGTGGGCAAATATATTGTTGTTGTTCTCATTTAGTCACGTATTTAAATAGGGCTTAAAATGTAACAATAGGTAGGACTCACTGGCCCAAAGTACTTTCCAGACTTCTCTTGCTAGAGATGTTAAATCTCTTATGTGGTTTTCTTGATTTGTTGTGTGCTGAATATTTGTACAGTGTTTGGTTACTAAAACAACTCTTGGTATTGTAATCATGGTAGTGATTAACTAGGAACCTGCATTCTAAATTATTCTTTTTTTTTTCTATTTGGATTTATAATGGCCATAATTGTTTTAACTACCAATGAGTCATGCATGTGGTCTGCCTCTGGGTCTGAGATTTCATTGTGTTCAACATCAAAATGAATGGTACCTGTATAAGATGCTGCCTGTGCCTCTGGGAGAGGTGGTAAACACTTGGAAAATGTGTAGAGATGTTCTCTTACTAGTGGAAATACAAGCAAACATGAGGGTTTTTTTCCCCTTTATTTCTGTAAGAGTAAAACCATATGTTAAACATTTTCTGCCTCCTATGAATTAATTAGAGCATGACAGTGTTTCCTGACTAATGAGGCAAACACTCTCATTTAGGTTCATATGTGGAAAGGTTTCCATCACTGTACAGATTTCTACATGGCAGCAATGGCAGTTGCTGAAGTGTGATCAATAGAAGCTACATTAAGATAAACAACAATGGAGGCTGATAAACAGACCCAATGGAGAATTAGAGGTTTTGTAAACCCAAACTCACTTAGCTGGTGGTGCATTTCTGTTGTTACTGGAATGAGTTGTGAGGTTTTTTGGTTGGTTGGTTTGATTTTTGTTTTGTCCTTAATGAGAGATCTTAGCGTGTGTGTGTCTTTGCTACTTTCAGTTCAGGATCTACTAAATATAGATTGCTCTGAGGAGCAACCCTGATGTACAGACGGTCTTGAGACCTGTGGATTCAGAATGTGGGTTAAAAGGATTGCAGAAATATTCACTTCCTTTACCACCTGTCTTTTGCAATCTTAAGCTTCTTGGGAAGGGATGCTTTTGTCTTACTTTCAGAATTTGAGGTCAGCTGCAGCAGCCCTAGAGCTGATAGGCTGAGTACATTCTTAATTGTGATAGATTAATGTTATTTGGCTTGCAAAGGCCACGCTGCAGAAACTCTGCTTCATGTTATCCATGTTATGGTGTATTTTTGTGTTTGTAGGTTTTTTTTTCTTTTTCCTTTCTTTCTTTCCACACCCTCACCTCACCCAGTAGTTCTGTCTGGAATGATAGCCTTGGGAAAATAATTTAGTTTTTCTTTTAAATCAAGAAAATTTTCTTTTTTAAAATGTCTCTGTGAAATATTTCCTTTGTGCTTGTATGGCTGTACCTGCGGGACAGTGCACTATTGCTTTGTGTGTTGTGGGCTGGCATAGGTGCTAATAGCTTCCAGTTCCAAAGGATACTGTCACATGGAAATGGCTTCAAGTTGCACCACATTCTACACTCTCTGAATTATGGAGTGGTCCAAGAAAGATGGTTAATACTCAAGCATCACTTCCTTCAAGCTCAAGGTTGATGCACCCCTATGAGTCAGAAAGAAAGAAAAAAGGGCAGAAGAACTGCATGGATCAGCGGGGTGATCCTGGCAAAGAAAGTGAGCAAAATGTGGAAAAAGAGGCAGATCACTTGGGAGAAATACAGGAATGTTGTCAGGGTATGCAGGGATGTGATGAGGAAACCATATCTAGGACAACAGACTAGGTGAAATGAGAGCCTCCTGCTGAATGAGGTGGGTGGCCTGGTGACAAAGGATATGGCAAAGGCAGAGTTACTGGATGCCTTCTATTGCCTCAGTCTTTACTGCTGTGGCCAGCCCTCAGGAATCCCAGACTCTGGAGGTCAGGGTGAAAGTCTAGAGGAAGGCAGATGTTCCATTGGTTGGGGAAGATGGGGTTATAGATCAGTTAGGCAGACGTGACACCCACAGATCTATGTGCTCCAAGGGGATACACCCGGGAGTTCTGATGGAATTGGCAGATGTTATTGCTAAGCCACTCTTAATCATTTTTGAAAGGTCATGGAGAACAGAAGGGGTGCCTGAGGACTGGAGGAAAACCAATGTCACTCCAGTCCTCAAAAGGGGCAAGAAGGAGGACCCAGGAAACTACAGACCTGTCAGCCTCACCTGTGTTCCTGGAAAGGTGATGGAATAACCCATCCTGGATGTCATCTCTAAGTATGTAGAGCAAAAGAAAGTTATTGAGAGTATTCAACAGGGATGCATCAAGGGGAAATCATACCTGACCAATCTGATAGTCTTCCATGATGGAATGACTGGCTTGGTAGCTGAGGGGAGAGCAGTGGATGTTGTCTCCCATGCTCTTTGCTTGTATTCCTCACTGTTTGACTTTTTCAGATGTCTCTTTTATATCTCCTATTTAGCTGTTCTTTTCAGCTACCCTTGCAACATATCAGAAGGAAATAAACCCATCTTTATAACAGAAAGAAAAGTTACATTTAATACTGTTCAAATGTGTACATTTAATACTGTTAAAAGGTGATAGCTTTCTCCTCCAGCCTACCTCATCTAGCACAACCAATCACCACTGCATGACACTGCCTCCTAGAACAAATCCCGACTTTGTTCCCTGAAAGCTTTGGTTGGTAAAAGGATAATCCATGGAGAAGTGTGCAAAATGCTCCTGTGGGAGAGTCACGTGGTGCTGTGTTTCTAATGGTGCTGACAGAATTTCCTTACAGATAATGAGAAATGTGTCACAGAGGCTATTGGTTGACTGAAAACCTTTTTACTTGACAGCAATGAAGAGTATCTGGGCTTTGAGTTGCCATGTGACTCAGATCTGTCAAATAAAAATATAGTCAGTGAGGGTGTCTCTGCTTTCCACTTCTTCTAGTGGAAGGGGATAATTTCCACAGAGGTCTTATCCTTTCCTGCACCCCATGAGAGATTAGGATTGTCAAATTGAACAGAAGACTCATAAACTAGCAGAGAATACAGTTAATTGGGAAGATTTATAGGCTTGTTAGCTGGAATGTTTCTTAATTTAAAATGTCAATGTATTCCCTGAAGGAAGACATTACTTCTTGTTGAAGCCTTAATTGGAAGGGGCTAATTTTCAGTACTGGGACTACTACTACTACTAAAAATCCCCTTCAGTCTCAAACAGAAAGAGAGCTATTTAAATTTCACAAGCTGTAAAAGTGTCAGTAGCACTTTTAGCTTTCTCTCCTGAGGCCACAGAAGAGACTAAAAGGTGAACAGCAGCACTGGGCAGTAGTGAGAGGGTGTTTTCTTCAAATGTTTTTGCCTAGAGCTGACTTGGAAATGTCGTAACCTTTTTTTTCTTCTTTCAATTACACTGTGATGCTAATGGTCTCATACTGAAATTGCTTCAGATGGGATGGGGATAGGATGGTCTTGATAGGATGCAGTTCTAATGCTTAAAGGCTAGGTAAAGTTGAGATATCTTTCTGGAAAAACAATTGTGTACTTGTATGAAGAATAATCACTAGGATTTTTTTGGTTTTTAATGTTTTCAAATATCACCAAAGGTCAATGTCTGCAACTGGGTCACGTCAGTGGAAGTGCTTTTAATGCCATGTATCTGTTTGGATGATATAATGGAGTCCTGTTCCATATTTCTTCCAACAAGCATTCTCAATCCTGTATTTTCTAACTTACTTTAGGCCCTTGTTCCTATCTTCTGTATTAGGAAAGAGCTACATTTCTCATTATGCAGAGATTTGCAACTGCAGAGATGATGCAAAAAAACGCATCTGAAGTTCTTCTGTTGCTTTGGGCTGGGGCAGCACATAGGAAGCAACCAGCCAGCCCACAGTGAGGGTGTACAGAACAGCCCTTTGGATGGAAAGCATGAGGCTGCTCTGTGCTACTTCAGCTTGCCTGGTATGACTGTTGCTGGTGCAGAGCTTCCTGGTGAGCATGTTTAGGTTCTGCGGGCTGTGGCCACCAGTGGGGATTGAAAGAGCTCTCCACAGTTCCCAATATCAGGAGAATGGGAATCTGAAAACCAGTCCTTTCTTTTGGGTTCACACTGGCCCGAATGAGGAGTGAGCCCATGAGAACCTCATGAGGTTCAACAAGGCCGAGTGAAAAATGCTGGACCTGGGTCAAGTCACTCCCCAGTATCGATACAGCCTAAAGAGCAGCCCTGTGGAGAGGGACGTGGGGGTACTGGCAGATGAAGAGCTGGACATGAACCATCAAGGTGCTCTCGCAGCCCAGAAAACCAACCATATCCTGGGCTGCATCAGAAGAAGTATGGTCTAGGGTGGTGATTCTGCCCCTCTTCTCCGTTCTGGTGAGATCCCACCTTGAGTCCTTATCACAGGAAAGACATAGACCTATTAGAGTGGGTCCAGAGGAGGGCCATGAAGATTGTCAGGCAGACATCCTAGAAGGAAAGGCTGAGAGAGTTGGGGTTGTTAAGCATGGAGAAAAGAAGGCTCCAGGGTGACACTGTTTTAGTTTTCAGTAATTAAAGGGGTCTTATAAGAACAAACTTTTTAGTAGGGCCTGTAGCAATAGGTCAAGATGTAATTGTTGTAAACTACAAGAGAGTAGAATTAGACTAGATATAAGTAAGAAATGTATTTTCACTGAGGGTGGTGAAACATTGGAACAGGTTGCCCAGAGAGGTGGTAGATGGGCTCTGGGCAACCCAATCTAATAGAAAATGTCCCTACTCATTTCAGGGGGGTTGGACTAGGTTACCTTTCAGGGTTCCCTCTAACTCAGTCCATTCTATGATTCTTCCTTTGTGATTCTGTTAGGAAAAGGTACTTCACTGAGATGCTGGCTGTCACTAGTTCAGTCTTCTCAGGGAAGTGGTCATGGCACCAAGCCTGTCAGAATTCAAGAACTGATAATTCTCTTGCCTACATCGTTTAGTTTTAGGTAGTCCTGCAAGGAACAGGGGGTTGGACTCTAAACCATTGTGATGGTTTTAGTCTAGGCCTTCCTGGTGACCAGTTTGTAACCAAGGAAGTAGCCAAGTACAGCCAATTGTATTCCATACAATTTTTATGTAAAACAGAGTATAAATAAGTCGGAGATTAGAGACCTCGTTCTCTTCTCTTCCAGTGAGGTTTGGGAACAGTGGGTCCCTGCGTTGGTCTCGCTTATCTAAGGCTGAGGCCTGCAGAGTCCACCGTCCTGCCACGTGGAGGTTTGGAGAGTGCTGGCTGTGACTGCCGATCCTGCTGTTCTAAGGGAGGTGGTGAGATCTGTTTTGTTAGTTATTAGTATAGTTTGATCTAGTATACCTATTCGGTGTCCCTTTTGTTCCCTTTCGTCCCCTTTTTTCCCCTTTCCCTATCTATCCCTTCGGGGGGTGGACCCCCTTTTACTGTGTATATAGCATCTTAACTGTACATAATTGAAATTTACGTAAATATAGATATATTTTTATATAAGCAGCTTGACTGTGGGTTCTTTAATTTTTATAGTTTCTTTCTCCTTTAACCTAAGGGAAGAAACGGGGGGGGGGGGGGGGGGGGG
>NW_020956600.1:53111-54625 GCF_003031625.1 Empidonax traillii
AAAGAAGAAGAAGAAGAAGAAAAAGAGGAAGAAGAAGAAGGAGCAAAGGGACTTGCCAGCCCCATGGAACCTATCCCATCCAGCTATGTAGTAGTGGACGAATGGACGGCTGCAAAAGAGGAAGAAGCGGCAGCGAGAGAGGGAGCGCGCCCAAAAGAATTAGGAGCACGCCCAAAAGAAAAGAGAGCACACCTAATGGAAGAAGGGGCGGCAGCACAGATGGCCAATAAACCACCAAAGAAAAGGCTGATACCCAAATATTCTCTTCTTGACTTTCCAGCAGAGGATACAGAAGAACGGTTGAGACCTTCATCCCAAAATCTGAAGGACTACTCGCTACCTCCACCTCGAGGACTTAGACAACGGAGCAGAAGCCTATCCCCGCTACATGCTCAGTCTCTGCCTCCACGTGAAAGAGGCAGAGAGAGAGAGAAAGCGGTTCCACGTAAAAGCATCAGAAGGGAAGTGGAAATGGTTCCACGTAGGAGAGACCCTTATTCCGGAACAGAAGTTGTGCGAACGAGTGAGGTACTGCGAACAATGACCCCAGCAGAGCTCCGGGATCTACGACGGGATTACAGCCGCCGGCCTGGTGAACAAATTCTCACCTGGCTGGTAAGATGTTGGGATAATGGGGCCAAAAGCCACTTGTTAGAGGGTCATGAGGCACAGCAACTAGGATCCCTCGCTATGGACCGTGAAATAGAACAGGAAATCGCGAGAGAGACATACAATCTCAGTCTCTGGCTCCAAATCCTCCACGGTGTGAGGGAAAAATACCCGTTTAAAGAATATTTAATGAGTTCGCCAAAGAAGTGGACAACTGCAGAAGAAGGCGTCCAATACCTAAAAGAATTAGCCGTGCTGGAACTCATATATTGCAATTCAGATTATTATGACTGTTTGGAACCAGAGAAGGTTGCCTGTACAGAGCCTATGTGGAGGCAAGTGATTAGAGGTGCCCCTGCATCATACCTCAACTGTTTGATATCAATTTACAATCCAAAGACGGATGAACCAACTGTGGACACCATGTGTTCATGGATAAGGACTATAGCCGAAAATTTAGAAAGGTCCTCTGATGCCCGACACCGACCTACCCATCCTAAGGAAGCACTGGAGAGGCCCTATGAATATTTCGGATATGAAGACGACTATAGGAAGAGAGATGATATAGTTTACATAGATTATAGAGACTATAGGGGCAGACCAATAAAGTGGTTTCGACCACGATTTCAACCTCGATCTTGGTCCCGACCTCGTTCACAGTCTCCTTTCCTAGCACGCAGAAGGAGAGGATACCCCAGACGGAAATCACGCAACCAACTGTGGTCCTATCTGCGTGGTAAGGGAGAAAACATGAAGAAGTGGGATGGTGCACCCACTTCCAAACTTGAGGCCAGAGTAAGAGAATTACAACAAAAGGAAGACAACAAAAAGGTTGTCTATGTGGTTGATGCAGATGCCCTGCAATCCCTGAAACACAAAAAGATGGAGGTCCGCTTTGACAGTAA
>NW_020956600.1:55787-65367 GCF_003031625.1 Empidonax traillii
CCAAGGGGTGGTCAGCAAAACACACTCACCCTTCAACAGCCCTATCTGGCCTGTACGTAAATCTGATGGAGAATGGAGACTGACAGTGGACTATCGTGGCTTGAATGAAGTCACGCCACCATTGAGTGCTGCTGTACCAGACATGTTGGAGCTCCAGTACGAGCTGGAGTCCAAGACAGCGAAGTGGTATGCCACTATTGATATTGCTAATGCGTTTTTCTCCATTCCCTTGGCAGCAGAGTGCAGGCCACAGTTTGCTTTCACCTGGAGGGGTGTGCAGTACACCTGGAATCGACTGCCCCAGGGGTGGAAGCACAGTCCAACCATTTGCCATGGACTGATCCAGGCCACCCTAGAGAAGGGCAAGGCCCCAGAGCACATCCAGTACATCGATGACATCATCGTATGGGGGAACACAGCAGAAGAAGTTTTTGAAAAAGAACAAAAGATCATCCAGATTCTCCTTGAGGCTGGTTTTGCCATCAAGAGAAATAAAGTCAAGGGACCTGCCAGAGAGATTCAGTTCCTAGGGGTGAAATGGCGAGATGGACGTCGTCAGATTCCAACAGACATCATCAATAAGATCGTAGCAGTGGCTCCACCGACAAACAAGAAAGAAACCCAAGCTTTTCTGGGAGCCATAGGCTTCTGGAGGATGCACATCCCCGAGTACAGCCAAATTGTAAGCCCTCTTTACTTTGTGACCCGTAAAAAGAACAACTTCCAATGGGGTCCTGAACAACAACAGGCTTTCAGGCAAATCAAGCAAGAGATTGCACATGCCGTGGCTCTTGGGCCAGTCAGGACGGGACCAGATGTAAAGAATGTACTTTACTCTACAGCTGGAGATAAAGGTCCCTCCTGGAGCCTCTGGCAAAAAGTGCCTGGTGAGATGCGAGGGCGACCACTTGGTTTCTGGAGCCGAAGCTACAGAGGTTCTGAGGCCAATTACACCCCTATGGAGAAGGAAATCTTAGCGGCATATGAAGGCATACGAGCAGCCTCAGAAGTGATTGGTACCGAAACACAGCTCTTCCTGGCACCCCGGTTACCAGTGCTGAGCTGGATGTTCAAGGATAAAGTGCCCTCTACGCATCATGCCACCGATGCCACGTGGAGCAAGTGGATGACCTTGATCACGCAACGTGTCCGAATGGGAAACTCGAATCGCCCTGGAATTTTGGAAATTATAACCAATTGGCCTGAAAGTGGGAACTTCAGTCTAGCAGATGAAGAAGAAAAAGAGCCAGTGAGTCGAGCTGAAGAAGCTCCACCATATAATCAGCTGCCAGATGAAGAGACACGCTATGCCCTTTTCACTGACGGTTCTTGCCGCATTGTAGGAAGGAGCCAGAAGTGGAAAGCAGCTGTGTGGAGTCCCACCCGAAGGGTGGCAGAAGCCACTGAAGGTAAAGGTGAATCAAGTCAGTTTGCAGAACTCAAAGCTGTCCAATTGGCCCTGAACATTGCAGAAAGAGAAGGATGGCCATAGCTCTACCTATACACCGATTCATGGATGATAGCCAATGCCCTTTGGGGATGGCTAGACAGGTGGAAGAAAATGAATTGGAGACGTAGAGGAAAACCCATCTGGGCTGCCGATTTGTGACAAGACATCGCTGCCAGAGCAAAGAAACTGAATGTGAGAGTCCGCCATGTCGATGCCCATGTGCCCAAGGATCGAGCTAATGAAGAACATGCTCATAACAGACAGGCAGACCGTGCTGCACAAGTCGAGGTGTCACAAGTAGACCTGGACTGGCAGCAAAAGGGAGAGTTGTTCCTAGCTCGATGGGCCCATGATGCTTCAGGCCATCAGGGCCGAGATGCCACCTATAGATGAGCAAGAGACCAAGGGGTGGATATAACCATGGACACTATTTCCCAGGTTATTCATGACTGTGAAACCTGTGCTGCCATTAAACAGGCCAAAAGGTTGAAGCCCCTGTGGTATGGTGGACGCTGGGACAAGTATAGATATGGAGAAGCATGGCAGGTTGATTACATCACATTGCCACAGACCCGCCAAGGTAAACACTATGTGCTTACCATGGTGGAAGCAACTACTGGATGGTTAGAAACATATTCGGTACCACATGCAACAGCCCGAAATACCATTCTAGGTCTTGAAAAGCAGGTCCTGTGGAGACATGGCACTCCAGACCGAATTGAGTCAGACAACGGAACTCATTTTAAGAATAATCTGGTGGCCACTTGGGCACGGGAGCATGGTATTGAATGGGTATATCACATTCCATATCATGCACCCGCTACTGGAAAAGTCG
The DNA here is from genome assembly GCF_003031625.1 of Empidonax traillii. Lineage (NCBI taxonomy): Eukaryota > Metazoa > Chordata > Aves > Passeriformes > Tyrannidae > Empidonax > Empidonax traillii. Next base: position 58,073 of record NW_020956600.1, read on the forward strand.
AAAGGTGTAATGGACTGTTAAAAACAACTCTAAAGGCACTAGGTGAGGGTACTTTCAAGAACTGGGACAAGCACTTAGCCAAGGCCACCTGGCTTGTTAACACTAGAGGCTCTGTCAATCGAGCTGGTCCTGCCCAAGCAGAATCCCTCCACACTGTAGATGGAGACAAAGTTCCAGTGATCCATCTAAGAGGTATGTTAGGGAAGGCTGTTTGGATTACTCCTTCCTCAGGCCAAGACAAACCCATTCGTGGAATTGTTTTCGCTCAAGGGCCTGGAAATTCCTGGTGGGTAATGAGAAAGGATGGAGAGATCCACTGCGTGCCCCAAGAAAATTTAACCTTGGGGAAAAACTAATCATGTGCTTTGAGTTGTGTTTTGCAGGAAACCAGTCACCAAATGAGAAAGGCCTGAACAATTGATGCCGGTATCCAGTAATAAACCAACCCAGACCAGAGGAGAAGCCCTGAAAACCAGAACTGTGATTGTGACCTAAGGGCCAAGAATGAGAACCAAGCTAATCCTGATGCTGACGCTGATTCTTCTACAAGAAGATAAGTGCTCTAAAGAATGAACAAGGACTATATATGAATATGTAAATGTGTATATATGCGCGGAATATAAGTAAACGCAAAATATAGGTGTTACGTAAAAATAGTGTGGAATAAGGGGTGGAGAATGTGATGGTTTTAGTCTAGGCCTTCCTGGTGACCAGTTTGTAACCAAGGAAGTAGCCAAGTACAGCCAATTGTATTCCATACAATTTTTATGTAAACCAGAGTATAAATAAGTCGGAGATTAGAGACCTCTCTCTCTTCTCTTCCGGCGAGGTTTGGGAACAGTGGGTCCCTGCGTTGGTCTCGCTTACCTAAGGCTGAGGCCTGCAGAGTCCACCGTCCTGCCACGTGGAGGTTTGGAGAGTGCTGGCTGTGACTGCCGATCCTGCTGTTCTAAGGGACGTGGTGAGATCTGTTTTGTTAGTTATTAGTATAGTTTGATCTAGTATACCTATTCGGTGTCCCTTTTGTTCCCTTTCGTCCCCTTTTTTCCCCTTTCCCTATCCCTTCAGGGGGTGGACCCCCTTTTACTGTGTATATAGCATCTTAACTGTACATAATTGAAATTTATGTAAATATAGATATATTTTTATATAAGCAGCTTGACTGTGGGTTCTTTAATTTTTATAGTTTCTTTCTCCTTTAATCTAAGGGAAGAAAGGGGGGGGGGGAAGGGAGCTGCTGTCCTAACTTTCGGGCATTTGGCAGGGAGCCAAGTCCAAACTGTCACAACCATGCATGTCCCTTCAAACTCAGGAGATTCTATGACTGTGCTCATGTGCAGTGTGTGCTTCCCTCTGTCTTTCAGATTTTTGGGGGGTTGGTGTGTGGGTTTTTTTTATTTTTATGTTGTTGTTTTGGATGCACCTTATGACCTCTGTCACTGAATTGGCTCAGTCAATAGCTTGCCCATGAGAAGGAGCAGACATAGGTTATTGTTTCTCTTTCCTTTCTCTGGGAACAAATTCTTTTTAATTGGCTAGGGTTTCCTTCTACCTCAGCAGCCCAGAAGGACACTAGTTTCTGTATTTACTTCTTTGTAACACTAATTAAGTAATAAGACACAACTTTAGAGATATCCCTGTGCAATAGAATGTAAGGTGGTGAAAAATGTTCTGTAAAGTATCATAAACATAAAGATTCACTTTCTGGACCTTCCTATAACTGGAAGTGCCAGACAGGGTTAAATGTGCTCCAGTCCTGCCAGCAGCTGCTGCCTGCCCAAGCTGAGGGACCCATGGGAGCTGTGACAGGCAGGGATCACCAGGGATGCAAAGGAGGATCTTGAATGGGAACAAGGCAGGGAGTGATAGTGTGAGATTTCCATGGCAACAAGGTGTCTGACTAGGGGTCATCTGTGACTCCAAAGCAGAAATAACTCCTCGAACCTTCTGTAAATAAATACATGCCCGGATCCTTCACTTGTTCAGACTTGTGTGGTTTCTTTTGATACATGACTCATGCTGTAAACATGTAGCTTGTGGAGAAAGAAAAATAATTTGCAGTTCCCTGATGGTTTTCTGTGTTTTTAGAAAATCTGTATCTTTTTAATGGAGATTGCCTTTTTATTATTATTATTATTATATATAGACACAGGTTCCTCAAAATATAATTTTTAACTTGGAGGTTTGTTTTTATGACATCTGCCACATCTATTAGGAAAGTCTTCCATAACTTGCATTTCATAAGAGCAAAGGTGGAAGAATCTCAAATCAAATGTCTTTGATTCAAAAATTCTGTCTTCTGGTCAGCATTCCCAAAGTAAAATTCTCTTTTGCATCAAGTGTGATGCTTTTAAAAAAAATCCTAGGCTCCACGGCTTAGAATTAGAATGACTCTGGGTTTGAGCTAACTTCAGTGTTTTGAAATAAAGGTAGAAAAATTACTATGAAGTGATGCTGAGAGGTCAAACCAGCTGGAGTGCATAAAGCCATAAGTATCAGATTTAAGAAGTGTCAGAGGGGAAAAAAGGAAAAAAAATCCTATCTAGTTCTCTTTTCTATGCTAATACTCAAGGTAGCTCGTAACTAACTTGTGATGTCATCTTTTCATGGCAAACATTTTCTAAGCTTTTCAGTGTCATAAATAGTATCCATTAGCATCATCCCTTTGGTTTCCTTAGCAACTGAGGCAATCAATTCAATGACAGGTTCATCAGCACAGCAAAGCACCAGCTTCCAGAATTATGGACAGAAGTACAAAAAGCAGGTAGGCTGGAATCTATTTGTCTGCAGACCAGCTTTGTTTCTTTTTCTCCTCCTTTCTATTTTATGGGTTTCAAGCCTTTAACTGCAGATTAAGCACAAATCTCTTCAAACACTGCTGTGTTTGTGCATCGGTGATGCTTGATGCTGACTCTAAAGGATTCTCAGATCCACTCAGCCCAGTTGTGAGTAGCTTGATATTTGAGCTTTACATCTGGAAACCTTAATTTTCATATATTGGGCTGGGTGTATATATATAACTTGATTTTTTAAGTGTTAATTAGAGGCTTGCAACATCAAGGTCATGCCTTATTTCAGTGGGTAGACAAAAGGGCCCTGGTTGCTGCTGCTTTCCACATTCCTTTACAGTTCAAAGGGGTCACGTGCAGTTTATGTTTCCTGACAGTCGCAACCTGTCTGAAGAACAAACTGAGTAGGAGTGGCAAATACCTAGTGTCCGTAAATTATCCTACGGTCTCCACTTGTGAAGGAAGGTGATGTATCTGGGAGATACATTCCTTTTAAAAGTCTGTTATAGTTATACATATATTTTTTTATTTTCCTTTATTGTCCTGCTTTAGTCCAACTCTGTAAGTATGCTTCTGTCTGCAGAAAGGCTTACTTCTCTTAATTTGCACTGCATTGTCAGTACCAAAATATCACTAAGGAGGGAAGTAGTGCTATGGTAGTGATTTATTGGAAAAGCTCTATACTATTTACAGGAAAAGCCTTTTTTTTTTTCTTTTTTTCCTTTTCCTTCATCTAATTTTTCTTCATTTTTTCAAAGTCTGACAACTGGATGTATTCTGAAGAAATACAGAATAAGAGATGAAAACATAACTGTGTCATACACAACTGTTACTCCTAAAGCACAGACAGAAGTGCTTAGGTACTTAAAAAAATATTTTATTACGAATAAAATTAATATCAATCCTCTTGAATTAAGTGCAGAAGGTTTCCTGTGGGGACTGACCCAAGCTAACCAGAGAACATGAAAATTTATTAAACAATAAGTTCATTTCACGCTTCCCTTAGTTCTGAGGACCGCTGCTGCTAAACTCCAGCAGTTTCTGTATCAGTTCTACCAATCTCTAAGCCCACAAGCATGAGTAAGATTTCTTACAGGTTTCTGAGTTCAGAGTTGGAAAAAATCATACTGACGAGTCAGGCTTGCTCACTGTCATGAGTGCTGGTAATAGTGTTCGCCCCCTGAAGAAACAGGACACTGTGGAATGAATCACAGGCTTTTTTGGGATTCTGCTTTCCCCCAGATTCTTCGTGATTCAGTTGCTATAGTTGCCCTGAAGTAGCTGTGACAGAAGTTCAGACTGATGGCCACAGAGAACTTTAATATTCCAGCATAACTGAGGCCATGAACTTTTTAAAAATGTAAGAATGTCTTCATTGTTTTGCTAATCTAGGTGTTGGAAGCTGCTCAACAGTCTTCTAGCACCATCATCTTAGTTCTAGTCAAACTCAAGCAAGGCACTTGCCTGTCAGGATTCATGTAAGGATGTAAACTCATTTGATCTGAGATAGAGAAGGGAGATGGCGTGGTCTCTTAGGCATTTTTAGAGTTGTTGCTCAGCATCTCATGTGGCTGCTGGCATTTGTCAACAGTTTTGGTTTGATTCTGGTGTAAGATAGAAGTATTCAGTGTGTATACAGATTTTTCTTTTCTCTCAGAGTGCAACAGACCAACTAATTTGCATCTAGTTGAACGCATAAAGATCACCTCTCATGACCCTTTGTCCTTCTTGTGGCTGTGTAAGCATTTTCCCCCCACCCTTCCCCCCTCCTCCCCCTCCAAGTTTTTTTACCTATTGTGGTGGTTTTGGCAGAACTCAGAATAACAGATCTCAGTGCAGACTCTTTCATTTTGTCACTCCTTTCTTTTGGTCATCACTGGGATGAGCAGCAGTTACGGAAGACTGCTTGTTGTGGATTGACATTTGCATGCTCAGTGAGCAAGTTAAGTGCAATTGCAAGCAGACTAATAGAGAGCACGAATGCTTGGCTGACAAATCCAGGTGCCTCTCTACTAATTACCATGCCCAGAACTAGATTTTTGCTTTTGCAAAATCTCAGGAGCCATTTGCGAATTTGAAACTTAAAACTGTTGTTTCTCTGCTCAGCGCCTGTTCTGTTCACAGGGTTTGATGGGGGGACATGGAGGGGAATGCAGTTTTAACACAAAACAAATTGGGCTGTGAACACAACCACTTCAGATACATGGGAGCATTTGGAAATTTGTTCATGGACAAACTTCCATATACTTGAAAGAGCCCAAATGATACCTGGCTGAGTCTCTTTGCGAGCGATCTCTCAAAATTCAGGGAAACTTCCAAAACCTAATAACTATTTTGAGACAAAGTGTTCTTACCTCCACATGCTTTCAACAAAGCATAGTGACCATCACTGACACTTCAGTTTTCTGCACTGTTCCTCTTCCATGGTGACAGGAAAGTGCAGTTTACTGACGGTGCAACAATGTAATATTGGCAAAAGCAATCAGTGTTCGTTTTCACTAGACATAGATACCCTAGTGGTTGTACAATTCAATGGTTGCTCCTAACAAATATTTAGGTATGAGTTAAAATGAGTCTTGACCTTCAGTACAACCCACATGCTCAATTAATACTTTTTAATTGCCAGTGCAAGTTTAGAGGGTGAAAGTGTGAGCAGCATAACCACAGGTGACTCATTCTCTGCTGACCAAGTGACATGGGACTGTGTGTGTATATCTTTGCGAAAAGAAAGGCTGCAGAAAGAACTTTAAACCAAATTAATTGAGCTAACATTTTTCTCATTCTGTTAAAGATGTGGTTCATGAATCAACCATCACAATACTCACGACTTCCAATAATTAGGACAAACCATACATAATAGGTGTTCTGTAACATTTAGATACCTAGCGACATGGAAAAGAATTCAATGGGTCCAAGTAGTACTGAAGTTTAAAGGGATTCTATGGCAGGAGAGAAAGGAGATTTTCAAAGGTGGCTGTGGAAACAGCTAGGATGAGTTCAAAAGCTGAGTCTCAAACACTTTTGGAAAACAGGAGGAAAAGTTGAAATTTCTTTGACTTTCATCATTAATACTTGAAAATATTTTTTCTGTGGTAGCTTTGTATAATATTTCATTTCCTTACATTATAAATATTTATTATATAAACAATTACATACCACAAAAAATCAGGACATGTGCATTGAACTGGTGATAAATGATTCGTGTTCCTCCTTTCAGGTGGTTTCCCTGCAAAGAAATAAAGTGCAATAATCTTATTCCACATAAACATCAGTGGGAATGTGTTAGGTGTAAGGACTACAAAAATGGAAAGAGTAGTTTAAAAGTTAAATCTTTAACCCAGCAAATTAATCTGTAAATATAGTTACATTTGCTGTAACTACAATGATGTGTGAAAGCATTGTATTTGAAAAATAACCACACCATCAAGAGACTTCACTGGACTTTCAGAAACAGAGGAATGCTGATATTAGGCTTCATGACTTGTTCCACTCCTCTGGCCTTAGTAAGCTACTTTGTATGGCACTATTTGTGTCGACCACCTCAGTATAAATTTGATATTAAAACAACATCACCCTAAGTGCTTTGAGCAGCCATCCTTATCATGGAAGGATCAGTTAATTGTCCTGTGAAATGAACTTGTTGGAATAAAAAGTCTGGAATAGGGAATGAATTCGTTGCCTGCCATCAACCCTCTTCTGACGATATACTCAGATTGAATTCTGCTCTGGCAAACTGTGATGGAAATACGCAGCTTGCTTGTATAAAAGTGTTCACAGCTCCTCTTCTCTGCAAGCAACGATCCTCCAAACAGCTTTTTTCTTCTAAGGCATCTCCTGTGTTCCATCTCTAAAGCATTTTAATGAAAAATAAAAAAGCGTAATGAATTTAAAAATAACAAGAAAGAAAACCTTTTTTTTTCTTTTCATATTAGGAAGTCATTACCTGGCAAAAATGGAGGTTGTTGCATTCTTACTATTAAGACCTTTAAACATCTTTTACTGCTAGGTGAATGAACTGTGTCCAGGTACCAGCAGATACATCCTGTTGTTTTTATGCTCTCCAGGAATGGCTATCTTGCAGTAAGAGAGCCATTTGCTGGGGTGTGTCTGCTTTTAGCTTCCATGGCTTCCTTTCAATTCATCCTGTGGGCAAAGGTTTCCATATACCACCTTGATCTGCCTGGAGTAGGAGCAACTTGTCAGCTCCAGTGCTTCCCACCCTACTGTGGAGTGCAGTGTCTGGCATTTTTATAAACACAGAGAAAACAGAGCTAGGACAGTCCCTTGTTTCAACTTGTCTTGCTGTAAGGCTGTCAAAGGGAGTTTTAAAAAATCCTGTCAATTAATCTCATTGAAACTCCTAGTGAAGGTTCAGCTAACTCTGTCCTTGAAGCTCTGTTAGTTCATTCACTTCTGATTTGAAGATAGGTTAGTAGAAGTGGCAGTGGCAAGTTGCCTTCCTATCACTGTAACACAAAAGGTAAAATTGGATGAAGGCTCATATAC
>NW_020956600.1:66043-68787 GCF_003031625.1 Empidonax traillii
TTCCTATCACTGTAACACAAAAGGTAAAATTGGATGAAGGCTCATATACTGCAAGCTAGGTAGCCTTTTGCTGAATTAAAACCAGGGTACTTTAAATTAATATTTTGACCCTTAAAATCTGCATGCCATATTAATAAGGTGATTTCATTGCTACCTTTCCACCATCAGCCTGGTCTGGATCTGATTACTCAGCACCTATTTGAAAGGCAGGAACTGAACGGGGAGAGTTTCCTTATATGATATTGGTAAGAAAGATGGAAGTGGTGAAGCATTCAGGCTGCTAATCCAATACTTACTCATTGCAAGATTCATCTGGTTTGGTTTCAGAGACCCTGGTTTCCTATGGATAGTGTTAAATTTAGCATTCAGCTTGATTCCATTTCCAATCACCTTCAGCCCCCAGTGAAATACAATTGCCTGCCTACAGGTTCATTTGACAGCATGAAACAGCAAAAGGATCCATTTCCAGAGTAAGTATTTTAATTTTGGGTTGCTAATAACCATAGCACAATCGTGGTGATGTGAAAGTGCCTGTGGTCTCAGCAAGCCACAGAACCCATCAGTGTTTCATGAGTTTACCACAGTGTTAACCTGTAATTTCTACACAAATTTCCTGCTCCCTTCTTAGAATAGGATTTCAAAGAAGACAGGTACTCATACCTAGAAACAAGCTTGGCAGTGATTCAGAGAGGGAGGTTAGGCAGGGAAGGCTGTTTCACTCTGGGTGTTAGACCAAAAAGGATTATTGCAAGTCCATTCTTGCTACCTTTCAGCCAGCCTGAGAACGCAATGCTCTTGCTTGGACTATATCAGGGGTTCATTCATGCTTGTGAGCAACAGGGACTTGGTTTGCAGAGTAACTTGAATGAAATGAGGCATTTTACAACAGAGATTCGTAACAGTCCTTTCTGACATAAATAGAATGGCTGATGACTCTCAGAGCTGCAGTTGGTGAGACACAGTGTGTTTTAACTAATGTAATGATGGGTTATGCCTTTGTTTTCTAGCACAAAATCTCATCACACTGAAGTATTTTGTCAAGATATACTTAACAAGTGTCACAAACACTGTTTAATCTCCCCAGATTCCCAAACAGACTTGTATTTATTGTGGCTGTAAGGACCGGCAATTGAGCTGTCTGATATACATAGAGTTTTTTTTGCTAACAGGAGAAAATTGCTTTTTGACTATGCTTCAGTAGCTTTTTCCTCAACAGAAGCCAAGATGTGTCTACTTAGACACTTTCCATGAGCGTAATATGTATTTGTACAAGAAAGAATTTTTAGCTAGTCCTCAGCAATTGGCTTTTATAGTGTTTAATTCATTCTCTAACCCCAAGCTGATATTAAAACGTTTCTCAAGAGCGTTAAATCTTTTTATGTTGCAAGCCACTGCACAAGTGCACCCTTCAGATCATGGTATCTCTTGCCATTTGCTTATATGTGCCTGTGCATCTGTGGCAACCAAGAAGCAAAGATGTCTCCTGAGGGCTATCTGGCAATGCCCTGTCACGGGCATGTACAAACACAATGACCTTGCTGTGCACGTCCTCATGGCATTAGACACAACCTCAGAGTACAAAGAGTAAAGAGACTTCTGCCAGGATAAAATCAGATTTTTTTTTTTTTTTTTTTAAGATCCTGTGCACTCTTCTATTAGCTTCTAGTATTTTCTTCATAGGTAACTTTACTGGGTTTTACAGAAATAGTATAAACTTGGTTCCTAATTCCACTGTACCACAAGTCTGAGTTACAGTTTGCTTCCATAGAATTCCTGCATGCAGTATCTCTGTTCATGCATTTGATATCACATTTGTAGCCAGTAAAGCAAAGCAAGAAAGAATACAATATAGTAGGTTGTACAGGGACTGCCTTGATGCATGGAAGGGCCAAACCATATCCTGTTGGAGAAAACCATTTCAGTGAGAATCCCTTTCTCCACCTAGAACTTGAAGTTAACAGGACTGATCTCTTTTGTGAAGTACTTTAAAACCTACTAAGGAAAGAAGTAGGATAATACATAGGCTGCTATGTATGAAATTATGCCTCAAATTTGCCTCACTTTCCTGAGTATAAAAGTTCTGTTGAGGCATAACCATCTTTTAAGGAATAGATATGACAGATCATTAATTGCAAAATTGAATTTCACTGTTCCACACTTATTCTTCCATTAGCTCAAGCACCTAGTAAACACACAAAATGTGTTCTTGATCAAATGAGTTCTTGGAAATTTTCATGTTGCAGCCAATGGACTTGTACTTTATTTCAGAATGGAGCAGAAAATTGCATCTCCCCAGGCCAAAAAACAGCAGGGAAAAAACCTTCAATTGTTTAATTTTTTTTTTCCCTGATATAATACCCCTAAATATTTTTAACATTCTTGCATTGTTTCAGAATAAACAGACTCCTGATCTGTCTGTATATTTGTGGTTTGTTTCTTTTTTTTCTTGTTGTGGGTTTTCTGCTTATGTTTTTGTTTATTTGCTTTTATTTGTTGTTGTTTTTATTGTTTTGGTGGGTTTTTTTTTAACATAGGAGAATTGAAGTAAAATAATTATCATAGAATCATAGAATCATAGAATAGATTGGGTTGGAAAAGACCTCCAAGATCATCAAGTCCAACCCCTGATCCAACTCCAATTACTATATCATGGCACTAAGGGCCACATCCAATCTCTGCTTAAAAACCTCCAGGGATGGTGAGTCCACCACCTCTCTGGGTAGGCTGTTCCAATGCTTGATTAC
>NW_020956600.1:70544-79614 GCF_003031625.1 Empidonax traillii
TGGCTTTCTATCTCTGTCTACCAGCTCCAGAGGCCAGTTGCTTTGAGGGCCATCTGTCTTACTGGTAAAAACTGAGGCAAAGTAGGTGTTAAGTACCTCAGCCTTCTCCTCATCTCTATTAACTATGTATTAATTATATATCAGTACACAGAAACTGGACTTTTAAGTACCGTGTAGTCACAAAAAAGTGATATGAAAAGGGGAGTCATCCTGTTTCCATCAGAAATTCTGGCTGACCTAAGCCCTTATTTCTTTAGTGATGTTAGAAATGAAATCTGCTCTTAATGTTATTTGTGCAAATTGTATCTGATGAAATCATGTGCCATTCAACAGTGTTTTAGCAAGTATAGCTGCAGAGGAATGTAGTTAGATAGCTGGGAGTTAAGAATCTCATCTACTGGAGCTGTTAGGGAGAAAAAAAATCATATGGAACATATTTATAATAAGCCTTTCATCAGTGCTTTTATAAAGCCACAGCAAACAAGGTAAGAGTGACATAGAAAATCACAGCCAGTTCAGATTGATGATGATGTCAGATGCGGGAAATCTGAACAAGAGCAAACCTGAAGTGCCCGTGGATGTTTAAGAAACTAACAAATTGTCCTCAAAGTGTTGCTTCTAAGAAATGTTTAAATATATTAGACTTAAATTAATTGCATTGCAAATAAAAACATTCAGGTAGATTTTGCAGTTGCTCAGGTGGGATCTACGGTATGAAACATTCAGTTATTCAAAGGAAGAGCAGAACCTGAGGGAGGAGGGTGACACTGCCTATGGGAAAGGTAGCAAAATGGAAATCTACTGCGGATGTGTATTCAGGGCTAATTAAAGGTTAATTCATGTTAAGATAGATGGATGCCTTGGTTTGCTTTTGTATGTTACAGCTGTACAAATGCTGACTTAGGCCTTTTTGCAACATTAGGCTTTTGGGTAGTGTGGCTGATCTTGTTTTTCCTTGTCTAGGTAATTATTATGTTAAGAATGAGTCTTAATCCATTTGCTAGGAAAATTTGATCTGCAAGTTATATTTGGAAGGTTTGTGAATTCTGAACACCTTAATGAAACTCGTTCAGCTTAGCTCAGTCTTTCTGCATTCCACCAGGCTCCGTTCCAGTACAGTATTTTGATACATAGTGGCTAAAACCCCCTACCTCTGATAAATCAGGTCCCAAAGATTGCCTCAGCTAACCACAGTCTGAAGAGAACTTCAATCACCCAATGCCTGAAAAAAACTTCACAGCACGCTGGAAAGTTTTTCTTTGAGTTTTCATGTTATTACTTAGTAAAGTACTCAATTCTCTTTGCTGCTAAGCACTGGTAATAGTACAAGACTGGAAGCTAAGAAACTAGTCCAGTTATTTTTGGAAGCTTCTGGGTCCATTATAAATAGAGGACATAAGATTGTTAGATTCATTATAGCATAATATCTTTTCCCATCATAAGCACTGGAAAATAGGATAGTTCTGGCAGTGCACATCTTGTACTGAGGAACTGTCAGGATATAGAAAAAGATTGTTTGGGAGATGGTACCTAATTTTAAAAAATGCAATATTTTTCCCCTAAGCACTTGTAATAGTATCTTCATGATCCAGATTCTTTTTTTCTTAACCATTTTAGTTCCCCTTTTCCCTCTCTACTTTGGTGTTTTCTTGATGTGCTGCTTTAGACAGAGTACTCAGTAATAAACAAATTGTTGTTTTTAAAGTACTTTTACTACATAGACTTCCAAAAGTGATTAAATTTTTGACAGGACCCAAACTCCTCTCCCTCTCTCACAGGACTTGCATGCTAGATTTTTTTTCTTTGTTTTGATTTTGTTTGTTTGTTTTCGTTTTGTTTTGTCTGGAGTTTTTGGGGAGGTTGGAGAAGGGGGAGGAATTTCATTACGCATTTTCTTCAGATGAGTCAGGGAAAGAGAGAGAATCATACAGCATTGTTCAGTAAAATGGGATCTGGATGTTCTAATGCATTTCAAATCATTAATTAGCAGTAATTTGATGAGGACTAGTTGCCGTAAAGAGACTTTAGGAGTTTCTTATTTATCTTTTCTTTGGGAGGTATCTTTTCAAGCATATTAGCCAACACTGAATTCTAGTAGATGAACTTAATTGCCCCTATTATTTGGTCCCATCCTAACCTACGGCCATCATTATATTAACAAAAGCATAATCAATTTTAATCATTAACTCTATAGGACAACTCTATAAGATAACATATTCTCATGCCCATTCAGTCAATAGCAGCATAAAGACAGTGGTATAAAGATAATGACAGCATAAAGATAGTGATATTACATTGTGTGGGAGATCCTGAAAAGGTATATCTTGTCTTAAACCAGGTTAGTTCATGGTGTCATAACTATTGTGTTAGTTGTCTGGATTTTGAGTGTCTTATTAGGTGGAACTTGTTAATCCTTTCTATTCAAATGTGAACAGCTAGGATGGGCTATGATGCTACTCAATAATTATTCTTAAGTTTCTGTCATGAAAACAGTTAATTATTCAAACCTAAAATTTCATTGAAGAAATTCAGATATAGTATTTTATTTACTAACCTTTTTTATATAGGTCTAGTTTGTTTGTTTGTTTTTTTAATGGTAAACAGGGAAAAAATGAGAAATCAGAGTTTAAGAACCAAGAATGATAGTGCAAGATCATCTTTCCTACCTTGTTTTTACTCTGATGGGAATAATCTGTTCGGTTATCAGCTTCAGGGTGTCTGTGAGGTGTCATGAAAGTAAAATTGGTACTGCTGATAGGACACTGTGCTTCAGAGATAGAGACAAGCACAGCTGGGTGCTGAGCAGCTGGATGCAGCTACTGGTCTGCTTTTGTGACTTGAGCTAGAAATTCTCCTCCTTGCTGTGCTGTATCCTATAGACATACTAAGTTGCTCTCAGGGTACCCCTGAAGACAAGGTTTTGTGGTGCAGCAAAATTAATCCAGCACCTAACTAATTGCAATTAAAAACAAAAACAAAAAAAAAAAAAAAAAAAAAAAAAAAAAGGAAAAAAAAAAAGGTAGATTCTTGTTTCTCAGATTTGTTTACACAAAACTGGCTGCAGTAAGCCTGCTAAACCAGAGAAAAATTAGATTTGTATGCATGAGCATGAGCAGTGACTGCCATTTACCTTCCAGCCTGTGGCAAGGAGATAACAAGAATCTGTGGTCAGGGGTAGAGGATGGGAGAACAGGGCCCCTTTTCATGACTCCTTGCTACTAGACTGTCAGGTAGAGGTAAAATTGCTCTTTAAAGGCTTAGTTCAGAATGTTTGCTTGCTTTGCAAGATGCAGAAGTTGCAGCTAACAGCTTGGCTTCTTGTCTTGGTGTTTTCTCCATCCTCTCTCTCTTAGTGGTTCCAGCACACAGTGCTCCAAGATCACAAACTGAAGAACTAGCCTTGGAAGTGAAGTCAGAGTGTGGTGGGTTTTTTTGTTGTTTGGTTTTGGTTTTGGGGTTTGTTTTGTTTTGGATTTTGTTTATTTCGTTTTTGGTTGGTTTGGTTTTGTTGTTTTTATTTTCCGGGATTTTGTTTCAATTGGTTTGGTTTGGGTTTTTTTGACAATGTCAGTTTTATCCTCATAAAATTCATGCAGTGAGGGCTGATTAAGGGGTCTGTGTATCCAGAATAGTCTGATAAACTACAAGCTATGGGACTACTAAATTATTTTCTTCCTGGTAGGAAGCTTTTTCAGGAAAAGTTACAACATACATGTAGTTATGTTGTGGTTTAGGAATAGTATTCTCCAATTTAGTGTTCCCACTGAAACCATTCCCCCTTTCCCCTTTCCTTCTACTGAAGTGGGCTGGAGAGGAGAATTGGAGCCACAAAAGGTAAAGATGATGGGTTGAGATAAGAACCATTTTCTGGAAACAACAATGAGATCAGAAAAGAAACAGTAACAGGAACAATATTAACGACAAACATGCACAAGGGAGGTGAGTGGTTCACGTGCAAATGGTCACTACTATACCATGTGAAGCCCCACAATACCTGACCACCACCACATGCTACTCTGACCTGGAAGGAACCTCTTCCCCCATTCTCAGAAAATGATGTGAGGTGGTTTAGAGTAAGCTCTGGGTCTTAGCCATGCACCTTCCTGGCTACTGCAAAAATTAACTGTGCTGTCTGGAAGCGGTACAGGATATTATTTTTTTGCAAACAATCAGGCACATAATCTTGACTGATCATGTAGATTCTATGAAATTGTCATATCTAGTGTCACTAGAAGAGGGTTTGCAGGTAGACTCTGTTCACAGAATATTCTGAGTTGGAAAGGACCTGTAAGAGTCATCAAGTCCAGCTCTTACGTGGATGGCCCATTCAGGGATTAAACCCACAACTTTGTATTTTTAGCATCATGATTTAATTAACTGGGCTATTCTCAGGGTCACCTTTCTCTCTTCTAATCCAAACTATTATGTGATTCTATTATTCTATAGCACAACTTTAAGTAATGAAACTCTGGGCTGTCAGACATTAAGGAATGTCTCGATGTCCTAATATCTTGAAAAATCTTTTGGTATATACAGTATGGGGGTAAAGCCCACCCTTAAATGTAAGTAGCAAGGCTATGGTATTTATGCTCAGAAACAGGGAAAGGAACTCTGTTAGCTATAATGCCATGATCTGTAATTGTACTTTATCCTTGAAAGTATCCCAGAAACAATGCTATTGATTTTATGGTCCTAATCTGAGAGCATGCCTCTCTTGTTGGAACAGTTGTTTATTTTCCTTGCCTGCATGAGAGCTGTAGGTGTGCAGAGAAAGTTGTGACTAGAGCTGTGCAAACTAGAGAAGGAAAAAGGAAAAGGGTGGGGGGAGAATGCAAGCTCCTCTCTCTGCATTCCCCTCAGATTTTCCTTAAATTTTTTTGGTTTTCTCATTGTCTTCAGTTTGAGTGGAAAAAAGGCTCCAGTTGCAGGAAGAACTGGGGATTTCTAGGCATTTTATACCAGCTGAGCTCATGATGCTGTTTTAATAGGCTATTGGAGATGATTCAGCCGGCTCAGACTGTGTAAAACCATCAATTATTTATTTCTGAGTTTTGTGCCTTCTGGTCTGTGGAGATCATTAAGTCTGTATGAAAAATTACTGGGGAGAGGTGGTGCCTTGCTTCTCTTGCAACGTCATTAAAATTTTCAAGTAAAGGTTGTAAACAAAGATGGTTCTCTAGAGCAATTGCAATCCAAGCTTTTAGGGGACTAATTCTAATTTAGAATTCTGTGTTTGTTCTTTCTCTCTGCTCACCTAGCCTAACATCAGTGCTGGCTGTCGCAGTTAAAAATACCTAAATTCATCCACATGTAAATTTTTGCGTTGCGTATTATGGTGACTTGATTTCCTTAATAATTCTTCCCTGCCATTGCATAAAACCACATGATTCAGCTGTGACTCACTGGATTTCTGTTCACGTGTCATTTTGTAGTTGGAAATTGAGATCAAAGGGGCAATCCTCTCTTCTATCCTCTGTTCCAGGTACTGTTGTGATTTGCAGTTCTGAGTAGGTGATTTTTTATATTTTTTTTTTTTTTTTGGCTCTATTTTGGTAGAGATTTTGCAATTATAGCCATGCTGTGTTTCAGTAGAGGTTTATGGAAGTGTTACCCTTTTATTCAGCTAACTGATGCAGTTAGAAAAACCAATGCTCTCTTTTCTGGGTGCAGTGAGTCTTACAGAATCCACAAAAGCCACAAAGTTGATATTAGTAGCTGCAGAAAGTGTGCCTTTTCACCAAGAAAATTCATGCAAGCCTAGCTCCCCTGAAGTGGAATCTGTGTATGCAGGAAGTGTGTGTAATACTTTTCCTTTTGTTCTTTATCTTCAGCTCTTTTCCTATGTACTCTCACTTTTAACAGAGCATCTCGTGTAAAACAGGTGGAAGTTTATTACTACTCTGACAAAATGGGGAGCAATCTGCTTAAATGATGATACCTTGGGTCTGTGTCAGATCTTGGCATTACAGCTAGGTCTTCAGAAACATCATCTACTGTCCAGCAAGGGACTGTTTAACTTGCACTTCAGTCAAATATTTTAGTCTGTCATCTGTTAATAAGACTTACATTGTAACAGGCAAAAGTACAGCACCTAAAAATTATTCTCTTGGTTTTGGGATGGCACGCAGTCTAAAGCTGAACTTCAGTAAAATTACCATTTTAAAAAAATCCTAAACCAGGTATCTGGTTTATTTTCTACTATATCCAAGATGACTAGTAGGTAACTCAGTCAGCAGGCTGTATTTTTTTAATTTTGACACAGCGTTTGGGACCAAATTCAGTTCCCATTATGTAGCATTAAAATGATACTTGGCATATGCTGCCTGTGGGTGTTTGCAGGAAAGAAACCGTCTAGAGGATTTTATAGTACCCTGTGATTGAGAGATGTCTAAATAATGGTATGTGACTGATGGATTTGAAATATGAAGATATCTGAATCATAAGTTGGTAATGCTAATGCCTTGAGTGACTTCTTATGTGCTCTTACAGACTGCTCCTAAAGGGAGAGGGATTTGTGCTCTCCAGCAGCTTCACATCTTCAGTCAGGCTTTGCTGATTTCCATTGCTAGGCTTGGGTCAAGATAGAACTGTGAAGTGGAGGTGTGGAAAATGGAATACCATCTTGTAGGACTTTTGCTTCCCCTCACTTAAATCTTCCAATACTGTCTACCATGCTATCTACCATGAAGAAGGTTTTTTTTGTCAAACTCACTAGTTCTCACAGTCTGAAAAATCAATGACCATCCAGAAAGGCAGAAAAAGATCCCAGAAATGGTCTTCTTAAATTGATTTCATTTGTAGGGAGAAGTTAATACTTTTGACCATTAATACTTTTGCGCTGATGTAAGCTTTATGTTTCATGTCATGGTCCAGATGCAGAAGTTTTTGCTGAAAAGGATCACTTACTAGCAAAGCAAAGTATTTCTCCTGTGACTTACAAGAAGGCACCTATCATTGCTAGCATAATGCTCCCAATGTCGTAATTTCTGCTGAATTTACCGTGTTTGTGATTTCAAGGGCTCTCTGTTTAAGTCACATTTAGCTTCATTATAACTGAGACTTACCCCATTGCACAATTCATTATTTGTTTTTCTTTTGTAAGAAAAACAAAACCTCAACTCCTTTTTCTCTGCAAGCAATTTACTCTAATGCTTTTGATTGTTCCCATTTCAGAGTTTTTCCAGCCTGCTGCTACTGGGCGCCTTTTGGAGGCAGCTGCTTTTTGCATGTGTGTACACATGCTGTTTCTCTTGTTCTCATTTCATTTAGCTCGCTGTGTTGCAGGACTGCTGCAAAGCAGCTTGCTCCTTTAATTACCTTTATTTGCTAGTCAGGCCTGGGATTGGTGTCCTAGCTGGAGAGAAGATCAGAGAGGCTGCCTCCTAGAGAACAAGAAGGCTGGCAGAGGTTATAGGGTCTTCTAGAGGCCCTTTGAGTGTGGAGGCCGAGGAGGTCTCCATCAGTATGTTGACAGACTCACTGATAAGGATGGTGGTTTTCAAGGCGGGCTCTTGCAGGGCTTGGGAGTCTTTTGCACTATTTGAGAGTGTAGGTGTAACCCAGCTAGAAGGCCAAGGATCAGAAACACCAAGGAAGAAGCCACAGGGGACAAACTATTGTAATGGTCTGCTGGTCCAGCGTGTGCAAAATTGATGTATTTCCCTCGGCTTTGGTGCTGGAATTCCTCATCTTGTGTTTTTTGTCTTTTTGTGCCTCCTCAGAGACCTGTGTACTTGTGCTGCTGCACGTTTGCCATGATCTCCAATATTGTCAAGCTTTTTGCAGTGCTGTGTATTTAAAAAATGCAGTTTTCCATCAGTGCTGTTGTGTGGCACCAAAACAGGGCTGTGAAAGGAGAGTGGAAAGCAGCAGAGTGACATTTTTCATTTTCATCATCTTCGACAGCTGCATCATACCGAGAGCAAATAATTGTACCAATGAGGATATTTCTAGCTGAATCCAAATGTGGCAGCTGCTTTGGGGGAAATTCTGCATCAGAGTTGCTCTTCTCCAAGTTTTTCTCCCTCAGAGGATCATTAAAGAAGTGATACACCATTCAGAGGGAGGATGAAGGTAACTTGTACCTTTCTAAATATGACACCCTTACAAATGTAAAGCAACACCCGTGTGTTCAAAGGAACTATAAGCAACCCTCCCCCCTGTCTTTCTGAAATCCAAACCATAAACATAAATGCCCAGGTAACATGGCTTTGCCTTCAGACAGTGTCCAAATCTCCCTACATCTATGCCCTCTCCAATCACGGGTGTACCTGACCCTTCCTGCCCGAGGCAGATGCCGTCAGAGGAGCTGCCTGGGCAGCCTGGAGCCTGGCAGAGAGCAGTTGCATTTTATCTTCTCTGTGTTGCCTCTTGCTTCAGCTACTGCAGCCTTTCAAAAGGGCAGGCTTAATGAGCTGTAAGGGGGGGGAGTGATATTTAGACAACTCTTGATAATACCGTTTGATTCATTCAAGAGCTGAATGTATCTGAAGAACCTTTTTTTTCCTTAAATCGAGGTTATCATTGTATTTCCATACGTTCATTGCCTTTAATGGCAGAGTGTATGTAAACACCTTTCTGTAGTGCACGACGGAAAATGGTTAACAAGGATTACATCTTTCCACTAACCTTCGTACAAAATCTGGTTTTCCTTCCCTCAGAGTGGGTATCAAAACAAACAAGCAAAAACCCAGGCAGAGGCCGGTCAATTTTCCATTAAAATCAATTTAGGAATTGGGTATTTTCCTGAGGTTTACAAGCTCATAGTGAATTCAGTTATGCCAAGTATTTTTTTCCATGTAATGTTAAAAAGTACATTAACTGCCCTTGCCAAAACCCAGTAGGAAGTGAACTCTCTCCTTTCATTTTCTATTTCCTGCTCTATTTTCCATTATTATTTCTTGCTTATTTCTCTGAAGTGCTGAGGTTCACTTTTCTCTCCTCTCAGTAGGCTAAATCCATAGAGGAATGGGGGAAAATGAACCTTTTTCTTTTTGAAATTATATTAATTTTTTTTTCCCCTGGGATGACTTCTCTTCAAACGTGGTCAGACACTGAAGCACTCTTACTC
>NW_020956600.1:79640-102774 GCF_003031625.1 Empidonax traillii
GTTTTTGTTTTTAAATTTTTTTTCTTTAACCTGCTGGCCCATATGGTGCTGCTTCAGTCAACAACTTTTTATATAATCGGAGTGAGCCTTCCTTTTTTGCTCTTTAATGTACTTAATATTCCATAGATTAAAAAGAAAGCTGCAAAGGTATATCTTAATGTACTTATGTACTAGGTATGGAGCTGTGTGATGTCAGCTTGCACATGCTGTCCAATTGGCAAGCTGCTGATTTTGGTCTCTAAGCAGTTGTTGCCTTCTAAGGGATTATTTCCAATATAGATGAGGACACTTACTGCTCTCATTCTGCATGACTATGTATAATTCTTCTTTTGCTTTGAGAGCTTTGCTAAAGACAGGCTGGGATATGTGAACACAGAAATTGTGTTAAAGGCCCAGATTAGGTTATTTCTGATAATGCTTGGTTCTTAGTGGAATTAAATGTAGCCAGTTAGGAGGCTGAGTAATTGCATTTTTTCTAGATTTTTTTTCCAGACGTTCACTTGTGCCCTGAATAATCTGAAAAATGTACTTTTTTCCCCCTATTGAACATATTTTACATGTTCCTATTAGAATTAGATAGTTGTATAACTTATCTGAAATCTTCTAAATCTTGATCTATTATTGATCTATTTTGTCGCCAGATTTGGAAGACAAATTGCACAATTTTCCACCTTCAAAAAAATCAGGGTTACACAATTGTTATGTTTCAGCAAGCTATGCTTCATGCTTGCTTGAGTCCTGTAATGCCAGTTTTCTTGTACTTTATTATGTCTGCTTTCTACCAATATTTAGTAAGCCATATTTTTCTCCTTTATGTGTTTGTGGAGCATGTAGTTTTCTAGTGGTGAACTCTCTACTCTGAAGAGGAATTGCACAGAAACAACTTCAATTATAAGGCGTAAACAATGTGTTTCTAGCCAGTTGCTAGGCTAGGCACAAGCTGTTACGGTCACCTTTAGTCAGAAGCTTAATGTGTGTCCTGGCAATGTCTCAGTCTGTATATATACCCTAATAACACAAACATCTTTAATGCATGTTTGTTTCTCAGTCCTTTGGGAGGAGAGCTTTAAAATAGGTATTTTGGTTAACAAAGAAGTGTATGTGTTATAAGGATCCTGTGGAAGGGGTGACTTGACTCTTGAACCCAAAGGAAAAATTAGATCAGAAGAATAGGTGGGTCTCAAATTGATGTCTTTGGGATTGAATCCCAACAAATAATATTGAATTGGGTCTGCAAAGTCACTCTGGAAGTCCATTCTCCAGCTGGTAGCAGTACTTATGGGAAAATGTAAGCCCACCTTCAAACTGCTGTAAGAACTTGAGGATGTGAAGATACTGTGAGCTACACTGGCTGTTTTCAGAGCTGATAATATCTCAAGAGGAGAATCATTGAATGCAGTTTACATAAAAGAGGTTGTATCAACATGCAGCTAAAAAAAAAAAAAAAAAAAAGGAGTTGTATAGAGGGAGGGATACATCCCTCAGTTCTAATTGGCTCCTCAGATTTGCAGTTACCTTTACTATGGGCATGTCCTTTGACATAAAGTAGTATGCCAGAACTAAATGCAATGTGGGGGTTTTTTTAATTGACTATAACATTTAATAGCTACTGTCTTTACTTGGAGTACTTGCAGGCATAGTGAGAGACTCTGTATACCCTGTTTTGTATAGTTGAAAGAAAACAGAAAAATTCATGGTGGATGCCTGTAGTTTTCTCATCTATATTTATTTAAAGATCAGAAACCAATCCAATTTCCTCTAACAAGGATTTCAGAGCATTAATTAATTCAGGTTATGGTTTTCAAATAAATGTTTACAGGTGAATCGTCGGATGGTTTTATCTTATGCCACTGCAGGGTAACATGGTTGTCCAGGCTTCTTGATTTCTGTACTAATGCCATCTGGTGACTCAGTGTTATTATGAGGGCCTTCTTCCTGCAGCTGGAAGGATGCAGGATGGCTTTGGCCAATGACTGAATTTGAGGATCAGGAGAAATCCCTCAAGAAGGTGCCTTGGATCTTTGCAGAGGGATTAAGTTAATGGCCCACTTCTGGTAAAAGCAGTGCTGCAATGGATGCTTCAGAGAGGCGGTGAATTAATTTTAATGCTGTAATGATTAGCTGAACTATTGAACTACTACAGTTCATAACCTGTCAGAGCTGAATAAGCTGCCTTCAAGGTAATTTGGGCTGAGGCAACGATACAGTTTGGAATCAGCGGTCATCACCTTGAATTTCAGCTTGTTGCTGTCAGGCAGCAGGTTCAAAGGATGGACTCCTTGCCACACATTTGCAGTATGTTTTTGATGTAGGAGACAACTCTCTAAGCCCTTTCAGATGCCCTACTTCACTCATCAGTTAATAATGTAATAACTCAATTAATAATGTACTGTCCTTTTAATAAGTACCACATATGTGTTTTGCTAAAGCCATTTTAGAGTGTCCAAGGAAAACTGGATTTTGAAGACGACTGCTTCCCAGAACATGGTCCAGAAATGGTTTGAAATTATTTTTAAATAGGAGACCAAAACCATCTCAATTTTTCCATTTTTTTCTATACTAAAATACTGTCTTACCTTTTTTTATTTTTTTTTCCCTCTAGGTACTTGTTTAAAAAAATAGTGTTCATCATGTTACAGTGATGGCTTTGCTTTTAGAACCTCAGCATGCCCAGTAACTGTCATCAGAACCTGTATTTCGCACTGTTGTTCCTCCTGTATTGCCCTGCATTAATTACATAAAGGTTATGGGAGAAGAGAACAAGGTGCCTGGTGAAGTGCAAGTCTAGAAGGAAATGAGGAAAGTTATAAGTAAAGTTAGAGTGGAAACAGTAACCTCTGCCTTCAGCTTCAGAGCTGGGGTTTCAAGGGCCTATGCAAGCTGCCAAAGTGTTTGCCACAATGCTGAACAAACAGTGCTGGTGGACAGTTCTTACACTCTTGAAACCTGAAATTTTATGTGTTTTGGGTCTGGGGTTGGAACTGAGTACAAACCAAACCAGCCTGTTCTCATAGCGTAGCTGAAACCCTGCAGGCTTTGCTGGACAAGCGTACATAAGACGCTGAGGCTTATTCCAATCTCTTTGTTAATCCCTTCTTATGGTCTCTAGGGGAAAGAATGATTTTGACAGTTCTAGGAAAATAAAATACATACATGCAAGATATATGTGTGCGTGTGTGTATGATAAAAAAGGCCTGCCATATTACGGTGAAACTGGACAATATATTGTCAGAAGTGACATCTCTCGCCGTTAAAATTTTAAAAATAGCAATTTCTTCCTGAAAAAATACTTGTGAGTTTATAGGTCTGTATTGTGCAAATTCATATATTGTAGGAATATGGACATCCACGCACACCCTCTTAGGAAAGGCCCAGAATTTCTGAGATGAAAGCCTGGCCTAAACTGTGAAGTGCAGGTGCTCAGTGCTTTTTGAAAACTGCTTCTTCAATTCTCTCCAGCTGAAGAGTGTTGGTCTGCAAGCACTCAAAATCTTCGTGCATCTGTGGAAATTCATGGCCCCAGATCCATGGGGCTCATGCTTGAACAGAAATTGTGAAAACCATGTGTAATATCTTGTATTAGTAATGTGTGCTGTGCCAGCAGCATGAAACCAAAATAGAGACCTGCTGAAGCCTGGAAAAGGTGTCAGCTGGTGAGGATACTCCATTGGCCAGAGTTATGTGCTGAGTCCAAAGTTAGAAATGTTCATTTCCAAATCTAGTTTGAATGTAGCCTAGGATAATGCAGTAAGTATGACTGCACTAGGTTTCCTGACTTTTTAAATAATTTTATGCTAAAAATTCAAGTAAGGTTTCTATTAGTTTTCTATATTGTTTTTAATAAATTTTAGCAAACTGATGATACAACTTATCCAAGAGGAATATACTGTGTTTCTTACTTAGAGGGGTTCTCTTCATAGGTTTATCATCTTTCCTTAAAACATAAACAGAGCTTATTGGATTGAAATCAAACAACACAATTCAAAAAATGCATTCAAGTGTGCTGTTTAAGGCATTACAGTGGGAAGTTGTATTGCACACCCTATACCTCAGCTCAGTCTGATCTAAATTTCTCTGTCCTTCTGCCCTATTTAGATTGTAGGATATAGCCAGAGTCATCAGGGGTTGAGTTTTGGTTTTTTTAGCCACTGTGTTAGCTATACATGACAGTTTTTTGGTTGAAGCCCTTATAAGAGGTAGTTGAAGGTGAAAAAAATCACATAGTGAGGACTTTGTGAATGACAATGATATATGATCCCTTATGACATGGAGGGAATGCTAGAATCCTTTGCTTCAGGTAAGATGGTGTAATTAGGCACACTGAAGAGTCCTAACAGCCACCCAGAAATTACTGAGCTGCAGGGTTTAGGAACTGCACAGCCTGGTTCTTCTCCATAAAGGCAAAGAAGAGGTAAAAGTGTGGGATAGAAAGGCAGTTGTTGCCAGGGGAGAGGCAGCCACCCCTGACAGCAGCATTAATCATACCTGCCATCTCTTGGTGGTGGCAAAAGCCATGACTCCAGCTCTCCATGCCAGTCCTGATGGGTCTTGTTCTTTTTCATCCCTCTGCTTCCTCACTCAGGCAATGGCCCAGGGAGAAGACTACTCTACTTCCAGCGTAGAGGAAGTAATTTGGAGGCAAGCATGTGAGGAAGCAGGATCTTTAAAACAAAGTCAGCTTCATAGTTAATGAAGGAAAGAGGGAAGCAAAATACATGTATAGCCCTCCTGTGATACCTGTGATCTCCCTCGTACTGCTACACCTCTAATGGCTTTTTCCAGTCTGAGCATTTGGACTGTGAAGACTCCAAATTCATGAGGTTAATTAAATGCAAAGTGTTAGACAGAGACTGGGCTACATAAATTCAGGCTTTTGTGCATCTGCACGTGTTCCCTCCAAAAAATATAGGAATGTCTTGCCTGATGGCCTGAATTGAAAGCAAAGGATACTGTGGTACAACAGTATCTGTGACATTTTTGATTCAGCTGCGAGAGATTCACCTGCCAGCCTTTGGACAGGAATCAGTGGAAATGCTACCAAAGCCCACAACTACTCCGTTTCTTTAGCCTTTGCAGCTGGACCATGGTGTTCCTGAGTGTTAAGTAACTACCTGTTTGTACAAATAACAAATCTAATACAGCGCATGAAAGTGGTCATGAGCAAGACTCTCTTGTGTGTTTTGGAAGAAGAGTGGGCAAAATCTTCAACTTGCTCTTATCCATGCTGTTTGGACCCTACTGGTGGAGAACAATCAAACAAGTAATAAAAAAGGCAGCTTCCAAGGCATGGTTAACTTTTTAAAATGTCTTTGTTGGGCTGACAAATACCTATGACTACCATAAGTCTGAAAAAAAAGGTGTGACTCATTAGACTCCAACGTCTTGTGGGTCAGAGTGGATGAGTTGTACTTTTGGAGCATTGTCTTAGACATGCCTTTTTTTCCTAATTCAGACCTATCTAAAAGTAGAAAACTCAGACATGGAATCATAGGATGGTTTGGGTTGGAAGGGACCTTAAAGATCCCCTAGAAAGTTTTGTGTACTTATTTAGGGCTTAATGATATCTTTACTCAGACATGCTTGAACTTTACTTGTGTGTTGTACATCATGTGAATGGAGCTGCTGAAGATGACAGTCAGGAACAAGAGTGCAACTTTGAACTTTTCTTGACTTGCAGATCTAATGAGGGGGAAATTCTTTCCTTGGAGTTTGCCCGGCAGCTTGTAACTCATTTTCCATGTCCCTTGTATGAAGTAGGGACTTATGTTGTTGAAATCCTTGTGTGAATGCCATATTGATCCTGAGATTGGCTCAGTTGATTAGAGCACGGTGCTAATAACACTAAGGTTGTGGGATTGATCCCCCTATTGGCCATTCATTTAGGAGCTGGACTCGATGATCGTTGTGGGTCCCTTCCAACTCAGGATATTCTGTGAATATTTCCTTTGAATGGACTGTTTACCTTCTGCTTGCAAAGGTTCTTTGCTAGGAGAGGAAGGTGCTCATATATGCAATAATACATTTGTGGGCTCAAGACCCATATTTTAATTTAGTGCTGCAGAAAACTAGCAGGTAGGATGTAGTTTCAAATCACATATGGATAGGATGTGGCATATTTGAATGACCACTCTCCTGACAGTCGTCTTATACATAGGAAACAATTTTCCTCTTGTGCAGAATGAAGAACGTGGCTTTTACACTGGGTTTCTTCTTGCTGTGCATAACCTTGTTCCCATCTGCAACTGCCTAAAAATAGATAGAGCACAGAACATTTCACATTAAAAATGAGTTGCTTGTGAAAGGAAGTGGAGTGAGGACATAAGCTGTATCTGATTACTGGTAGAGGCTAATTACACATAGGATCCCTTCCTTTCTTTTGTCCCTTTCTTCCCTCCAACACCTTCCCACTGCAGAGTTTACAGTCATTCGAATATTATGTCTTCTGTCTGACCATGGATGAGTGCAGAGGATGCCCTTTTCGTTGTGCATCTCTCAGTCACTGCATTCTCAACTTGCCTGCTTTTATTAGGCCACACTGGCTGTGGCAATGTGGGACGCAGCCTGCGTCTGTCAGATGAATTTCCTTCACAGTTCCCTGAGGAATCATCAGGTCACAGCGAGCATCTGTAATGTTGCCATCCCTGCTGCGCTGACTCACTCCCACTGCTTTTCAATGGAGAGCTTCAGTGACAGTCAGAGGGGCATGGAGAGCTGTTGCTATTTTTAAAATATTTGCAGTATAAGTGAAATGTATGAATAAATCAGTATCTATGCAAAGAAAGAACGAGAGCAAGAGGTTTAACCCCAGTTTCGTACGTATGTCCCATTCCAGGCTTATTCTTTCTTTTATCCATGCATAAACAAATAAAAAGGGGAGGAGCTCCAACAGACAAGAATGAAAGACATACTTTCTACCTGACTCTGGGCAGATTTGGGGAACAGCTTTCTATGGTGGAAATGCTCGAGTTTAATCCTGTTGTTTTTATCTTTCAGACCAAGGGATTTGAACTTTTCTCTGTGACAAATGCCTTTTTAACAAATGTATAGGTGTTTCTTCTGTCTTGTTAGGTGTGGGGTGACCTCTCATACCTGGTATGACACAAAACTCCTTTAAACCAAAGAGACTTTTTTTTTTTTTTAATGTCTGAAGTCTTTAGTGGGTTTCAGCAAAATGTGTAACTAGATAAAGTCCTCTAGCCTTTCTGGGTGGATAAATAGGTCTCTAAGTTAGGAATTCTACAGACAAATTCTTCCTTCTCATAAAAGAACAAGGTTCAGCTTAAATACAGAGATATGTTGCTTGAAAAGGCATCAGTTTAAAAAATATAGTTTTATGATAATTAACTCTTAGGTCTACTTCAGAGCAATTTTAAAAAGAGACAGAATGTGGGCAAGTACCAATTATCTGTTACAATTAGCTTGCATCTTATTGTACATATTAAGGAAATTAATGACAGTAGGCAGTTAGAACTGTCTCATTACTAATAATTAATATGATAAGTCTTCAGTAGCCCATTGGCAAAATAAGCATACGAATTAAATGTGATGTCAATAGCAATAATAATTATAAGAGAACAGATACACTTGAAGTCCAGTAACAGTAATGGGAAGCTGTTTTTTTCAAAGCCATTTCAGTCCATCTCCTACTTGAAAAGCAAGCGTATATTTTTTCATAAATATTTATTTAATGGAAATCATGCCTAAGAAGTGCATTCAGTTGTTCTGGAATACTAGAAAATGAAATTTTATGACTGCTCAATAATTTTCTAATCCTTCCTGTATTTGCACAGGACAATATAAACACCTTTTTAAACGTTTTTACCAGTAGGATGGAATAACTTATTTCGAGTCTATATGCATAAGGGGCTAGTTGATATAAACTAAAATCCTTAAGATGGTCAGAGGCTGGAGGACTTGCCCTGTGCAGCCTATTAAAGAGAGAACTTTATGAGGACCTAGTAGCAGCAGCCTGTCAGTACATCTGAGGAGCTTACCAAGAGGATGGAGACAGGCTTTTCTGCAGTGAGTCATAGCAGGACAATACAGAAGATATAAATTGCCTATAGACCTCCTGATGGCTCTTCTGGTCTTAACTTTTCCATGATTCGTTTTCTGTGATCATAATAAACTTTCTTCACCACAGTGACCCATCCTTGACATGCAATGAAATTTTAACTGAGCCTCATAGTGATGTACAGAGAGCCATGGTGGCTTTGGGAGTGCATAGGTAACTTGGTTTGGGATGAAGGAGAAGAAATATTGAGGCAGGAACAGAAGGGTGAAATATGAAGTTACAGGGAAAAGACTTGTAAACTCTTCAGGATTTTGGAAGTAGGAATGGAGTAGAATAGTTGAAAGCTACCCAACAACGGAATAGAAATGTTTCCTTTTGAGGAATACATACTGCTAAAGAAATCCTTTGGTCTCTGTGAGGGCCATAATAATCTCAATTGTAATATCTGAGAGTGAATTATTAATATTCTGCTGGATGCATGTCACTGGACATGAGAGAAATAACTGAAGAACTGCAAGCAGTGTTTCCTGGTGGAGGTGGAGAGGCTGTCCATTAAGCTGCATTGCAGATGACCATCCAGATTTTATGAGGGTGTGGTTTCACATAACGGGGAGACTTTTGTATTTTTTCAGCTTACTTCATAATTTCGTTTTCATTAAAGAACCTTCCCTTTGGCTTCGTAACAGAGTAACCACCTCTCACCTTGGGTTTCTTACTGCACTTGCTGTTGCTCAAATATTGGTTCCTCTTGTATTAGTGACAGCAGTCAAAGTGTTTTTAGTATTTGATTAATTTTTACTATTTGATTAATTGTTAATCAGAGCAAAAGCCAGACTTTTTCCAAGGGTTTAATGTGTCAGTCCTTTTCTATGTTAAATAGCAAAACTATTGTTATTGAAAGAGGATCAGCAGTTTTCTCTCAATCTTGAAAATTTTATTTTCACTTCTCTGACCAGAGCTCCCACCTTCAATATAACAGGTTTTAAATGCTTAAGTGTTCCACCACTTTCACTTCTGCTGTGCTGCCTTCAGTCTGATGGCTGCAATTATTCCCAAACACTTGCAAGATAGATGACTAGTGACATGCAAGAGGTATGAAGCAAGACAATCAGTGAAAACAAGACATGATTAATTTAGGGCACAAATGAGAGAAAAAGATGGACTTTCTATTATTCCTGTGGCTGAAAGCCCTTCTGCCTGTCTGAGTTCAAATAAAGGCATCAAAAGTGGAAAAATATGACATAGCAACTGTCATAAGTGGTCACAAGCTTTTGTGACCACTTTGGAGCTTCTTTCCTAAAGCAAATAGTAGGGTAGTATCAAGAAGCAAGGCTGGATGCACAGAATTTTAAGCAGAAAGTCAGACTCAGCTGAAGCTATTTCTTAGTGAAGACAGAAGCCAGTGGACAGCAGTTGTTGTAGTCTTTTTGTTTTGTTTCTGTTTATTTGTTTTTATAGTTTTAGTTTGGGTTCTTTTCATCCCCAAACTGAAGGTTTGTGCTTGGAAATTCAGTGCAGACGACACTGAAACTTTTCCCCAGTAACAAACAGTTTCAGTAGTCTCTCATGGAGTCTTAAAATTTTATATGTGAGATTTTATTTTTGCTTAAATAGTCTCAAAAAGTTTAATCTGAGATTATATGCCTTTGAACTATAACACCACATATGAGTAATCTCTTCTGTGGAATTTTAGTGTATATTTTTCTGCAATTCTTTTCATATGAGTCTACCATGATACCTCCTTCTGGTGTTCCTCAATTCACCCTTCCTCCTTTTCTTCCTCACAGCTCAATGTATTTTCTAATCCTACTATTCATTTAGGTAGACAACAATGTATTGGGGAAAAAAGGGCATTTTTGTCTCAAGATTGTCAAGTATATCCTTGATACCAGCATAATATGTTTCTGTGCAGTATTTTGGATGGGCAGCTACCTGCTGGTCTCGTGTGCTTGCTTTCAGCCACTTTCCAGGACACACTGAGTTCTCTTTAGAAAGGTAACAATACCAATTCCATTTACTGTTGCTCAAACATCAAAGAGAGTTTGGTATTTCATTATAAAATGAATTTTTACTTACAAGGTGATTTGGTAACATTTTTCACTTCCTTCACCTCCTCTCCCTCTCCACCCCCACTCCTCATAATGGAATGAACACTAATGCTTGTATTAAGGTTTATGGACTAAAAATAAAAATTCCTGTAAATTCAGGTTGTATATATTCCCTCGAGTCTGTAAATATTTATTGCAAAGATGTAGACTCAGTTTGGGTTGCTTACAATGTAGTGAGCTTTCTCTGGTTTATGGAACAGGATTCCTGGCATGTTCATTTACATTTATGGGATTTCTTTTAATACTATTTTCTCTTTTCTTCTCTTCTCCTCCTCCTGCCCCACAAGATATAAATTTTCTTACTTAAACGTCTTTCTAAAGTCAGTGAGTGATAAGCCTTTCAAAGTAACAGACAAAAGTTTGTTATTGAATAACTTTTTGTCAAGTAATTCAGTAGCATATTATAGCTGACATGAGGGCCCTGGATGAGAGTGGAAAGAGGATCTTCTCCTCTGTTTCAGCTGCTGGTACTCATCCTCCTCCCTGTTGTTTTGACTTTAATCTCTCTGTTCTGTGAACTCTTTGAAAATTCATTAGCTGTTAAGCTGTGCTCCATTATGTTGATATGCACTTTAGTAGAGATGGACAAGATTCCCTGAAAAAGAGACATTTCCCCATAAAAAGGACAATTTGAATAGCTAGTATTGTTCAGAGAGAAAAAAAATATCTTATACATTGGCACCTTAACTATTACATGATTTTCTCTCTGCAGTCAGGGATTCCATTTATCTTTTGTACCAAGTTAATGCACAGGAGATGAAGGAAGTTTTGTCCTGGTGTGACTTTAGAGGAGGTATACAGTAGCCTGCAATTGTGATAGAGCCCAGTGTAGGTCCAGAGAACAGCCTGTGGTGGGTTGGTCTGTGTATGGCAGGGGACCAAAACTCTTCCTGTCCTTTTAGATAGGCTCTGGATTTAAAGTCAGAGCACTGAACTATGAGCAATGGTATCAGAAGGGCTGAAGGCACAACTCTGGAGTAGACACACTACTGCCTTTGCTGATTCCTATGGATGGGAAAGTGGAATTTTGAATGTGGCAATTTAGTCAGAAGAGGAACATCTCCCCTGGGCTTGAAGGGAGCCAAAATCTGCAGATGTTAGTAGTCAATGTCTGCTGAACATATCTGCAGGGTGGCTGTCAGGTTTGTGTGTCCTTTCCCCTGGCCAGGGAAAAACTAAAAAAGCTTGTAGTGAAGCCAAAGAGGGGAGAGAGGGTTGGTGGGTGACATGAAAACTTGTATTACTACAGATATGGAGTCACCACTGTATTATTACTGTGTAGAGGTGGTTAAAATAAGTAGGATTTATTTTCTGGAGGGGAAAGGGAGAAACATTTTCAGGAAACGATTTCTTGTCTGTGTGAGAAGTGTGTCTGGGTGAGTTAGAGGACATGCTTTCCCCACCTGGAGAAGTGAGAGAGATGTTTAGTGATGGGACAAGCTAGGGAAAACTCTTCTTTCCTGTTCAGGGAGAGAGAAGAGGATGACCTCCTGGCGGTTGGCAAGACTAAGATCCTGAACAATTATGAGGGATCTGGTATAGAAGAAGATGTTCCTGAAAAATGAGAACTGCATATTGATGCCCTTCATAATTGCATCCCAGTTCACTGCAGATGGTTCTGATTTGAAACTTGGTTTCTCATTTTCCTTTTTCCTTGTAGTTTAACAGTCACCCGGAATGACTTTCTAAGGTTGTTACTTTAAGTAGAATTGTTTCTTCCCTGCTTTCAGCTCAGAGTGGGAGGTCTGCCATCCTGTTGCATGAATGCTACTGCAGCCTCCAAAGAGTGTTTGCCACGCTGTATGAAAATTGCACCAGAACAACCTTGGTGCCAGCAACTCTGCTCTGTGCTGCTCTTGTCACTCTGCTCTATTTGTTCTTCTGCTCCATAGACGCATGTTGGCTTTATTTCCCTACATTTTTTCCTGCCTTTCAGCTTTCACTGTAACTACTTGAGCTACAAAGACTTTGGACCCAGCAGTGCTACAGATTAGCCAGTTCTTCCTGTTGGTTGGAGCACCATAATTTCCCCCTCTCAGTTTTAAAAACAAAATTGTGTGTGTGTGTGCAACCTACACATGTATTGTCCAACGCTGGTGTGTTCACCGATAGCTTTTAGCTCTTGAGCCCATGTCATGACATCTGTGTGCACAATCCCTGGGTCTGTTGTGAGCCCCTCCTAGAAAGATCCTTCTAAGCTGACCTAGTTATAAGTGAGGATTTTAAGCCTCTGTTAAGTGACTTTAATGCAACTTTTTCTAGTATTACACAGCATTTCCCCCTCATTCATTAATCAAATACTTACTGCCATCTACCTTTCATTACTGGATTTCTTAATTTCCTAGTATTTGCTTTACGTAAGTTAGTCTGTGTACTGTTCTGCTGTATGAATTATCTTAAAATTATTTTAAAGCCTTCCCCTTTAAAGTCTGCATTATTTTCTCCTTTCCCAGAAGGTTCTTCTGTTTATAGGCTGAGTTCTTAGAAGTTGCTAATACTCACTCTGACCTAAGCTTTCAGTGTTTTGATTCTTAATAAAGTCAAACCTACCCTAAATATCTAGCTGATTTGTCCAGTGGTATATTATGGTCTCCACCTGATATTGTAATCCAGAAATCTTTAATCTGTTTAGCTGTTTGTACTGACGACCAGTAAAATATATTCCTGGTTTGCCTTTTTCTCAGTCTTTGCCTCCTTACGTGGTCTCATTACTCTTACTGAATTGCAGCGCTGAGACTGTGAATGCTTTTGATTTTTGCATCCTATTATTTTGTGCTTGTATGAAGCTGCTTATGTATAATATAAAATTCTTTATAATATGGAAGTGGAAAACCAAATCTTGGGGGTTTTTTTTGACATCTTGTGAACACATTTGTTATATAAATTTTAAAGGTGGTCTCCCAGGTCATCTAGGGAAGTTTTTTTCTCTAGGTCTGTATCACATCTGTCCAGTTCGTGCTTGATGCTTCTGTCTGTGCAGGCTGGGGGAGCCTCATTGGCACAGAGTGCTGTGTGACATGAGCCTTTGACAGGTGGGTCTGACATAGTTTCTTCCCTTCCTTAGTATTTACTCACCGGGCCAAACAAGGATGGTTGCAAGGCAGCCTGCTCTGTGCCGAGCTCAGGGAGAGCTATCAGAGACCATAACCACATCTGTAAAGGGACACCATGAGAATTTTTTACTCCTCTTGCCATGCATGTAGAGTAGCTCCTGACCCTTTTGGTTTGGCAGTTTTTCCTAGTCTAAAATGAAAGACTCTTTCTTTTTCTTCCCCTCATCAACCAGGGAAAAAAATATCCCAAGAAGGTAGAATACTGTTAGCTAATATCCTCCTCTAATGGAGTAAACTTACTAAATAGTCTAGAGTGGCATGGCATTTTATTTAATTTCTTCATCCAGCATCATACTGTTAATCATTTGACTGCTGGACAAAAAAAGTTTAATGTATTTTCTCTAATGTTCTTTCTTCTATAACTGTGATTTTTTAGGAAAATAAATATGTATTCTCTTGTGCTTGCCTGAAATTCCTGGATACCTGATACAAGAAACTGAATCCACTATAGTCCCTTTTCTACAAGGCTGTACTCCAAGTCTTGAAATAATATTAAAGATTAATCTAAAAAGCAGTTAATAGTCTGCATAATATTAGTTAGTGTTATCAGATCCTTCTGTCTCTGTTCATGGTCTGTTCTTTTGGCACTGTTTTATCTCCAGAAGCTCTTTTAAACTCTCCTAACTCAAGAAGTTCTATGAAGGGCAAAACCTCCCATATCCTGGGCCCAACACTCTCTTTGGCAATTATTCACTGAGTAACTCTTGTAATGGGGCCCTGGGTTAAAAAAGCACTTAAGCATTATTCATGTACTTGAATACTTTCCAAAACAAAAATGCTCATCATGAGCATCTGAACTGAGAAAATAATCTTTGGCTTGCTCACGAGCTGTCAGCACTTCATC
The DNA here is from genome assembly GCF_003031625.1 of Empidonax traillii. Lineage (NCBI taxonomy): Eukaryota > Metazoa > Chordata > Aves > Passeriformes > Tyrannidae > Empidonax > Empidonax traillii. Next base: position 93,720 of record NW_020956600.1, read on the forward strand.
AGCGCCCTGGATGTGAGGGGTGTAGCTGGATGCACAGGGTACGTGTTGCTGAGGAAGGTGCAGCCTGGCAACTGCCTTGTTTCACTCACTAATCCCACAAATATTCTCTGGTGTTAACTTGAGTGATGGCAGACATGGTAGCTTGGCCTTCTGCTTGCTATTGGGAATTCACCAAGGCAAAACTCAGTTTGGTGTTGACTGATTTGCCCAACTGATCCTGCTGAGTTGGAGAGGATTGGCAGGGTTGTTATCTCTATGGTGACAACACTGGAGCATGAACCAATTGTATATAATAAGTTATTGGATTCATATGGATGCTGAATACAATGCTCGACAAGATTAAAATGTTCTATTACTGGAAGGCAGTTGCTCTTAGGGCAGCTGTAAAATATCATCCAATTTAACCTTTTCTTAGGGAGTAATGCCTGCAAACAAGGACAAATCGACTAGGAATACACTTAACAGGTGATTACATATGTAATTGTGAATCATTGGTCTTTGTAGCTTATTGAAATTATATGATACTTCTATAGGAAGAAATATGAAGTTCCCAGAAAAGCAGAAAGAGATCTGGGATAGGGTAAACTAACTTCATTCTTTTAATCAGTGTATGACATTCACTTCTGGATAATGTTATCTCTCTTTTTAATGCCAAGTGATTAGTAAATGCTAAAATTTTCTTGACTGCCCTAACTTTACTTGGTGCACACTATTTCTAGACTGCAAACAAATTACAGGCAAAGGACACATTCTACAAGCACATAATTGACCTATGTTTGGTATTAATTAAAACTGGTGACTGAGCTATTGAAATACTGTAGTGTATAGAAGTCACATTAATCTGTTTACACTAATAGCTTTGACTTCTATGCCCATAAGAGGGCAGAGACAATTAAATCTCTGCATAAATAGTAACAATTTTTACATGAGTACATATAAAATTGCGCAGTAGAAGTTGCATTAATTCTGTGTGCTTTAAAAAATTTCTTAACCTTAGAAACTTTGCACAAGAGAATAGGTGAGTCATGACTGAGTGGTTTTCTACCTCTGCTATGGCATCCATAGATACCTATTCCACATCATAGTAAACTGTATTTCTTGCACAATGTGCCTGATATATATTCAAATATATTAAAGGAAAAATGATTGATTGGTGACCTTGGCAACATTAAGCTGTTATTGGAAAAAAAATAAAAAAAGGAGAGGTGAAAAAAAACCCAACAGTGAAATGTCTGGTTGAAGGTAGATGGAAACATGATCTGCTTTCAGAATAGAAATTAGAGAGCAGATAACCTTTCCAAATGAAATTACATTCCTTGGTCTGGTATATTGCAGCCAAGTTGACTCACAAAGGAATTTGAAAAAAGTCTATCTGACAAACATTTGCAAAATGCTTAGGGAGACATGATAGAAGATGGTGACTGTTGTTGGTATTTTGGCAGTAGGAACTCAATATTAACCAAAACCCATGGCAGCTCTGAGCTAGGAATGGCTCTGTAGCAGTGCAACTAGTTCATACTTTGCTGAACCTCTCTTTGTTCTTGATGTGTATGCACATGCTGAAAAAATAGTCAGAATTCAAATTCAAGGGAGCTTTTAGCTCTGCCTTTCTTTCCTACTGAATGCACAGAGAGGAGGAGAGGTGGAAAGAAGGCTGCAAGCCTTTAGGAGGAGGCTCCTTTGGCTCATCCTCCTGCAGAGGACATCGGTGTTTGGAAGTGCTGCAGCCTGTTTGTCACTTTCATTGAGGACTTTCAGCAATCCAAAACACAGCTTTCTGCTATTTGAAGTACTGCAGAAAACTGGTTAAAGCACATGTTTATATCCAGAAATGTTATTCTACCAGGGCGTACAGTCTTTTGTTTGATCTCTATTTGTAAGTGATTTAAGGTGTTTCTTTTTACTAAGGGCACCCAGAACACATGTTATTTTTAAAAGCATCTACTCCTATAACCAGAATTCCTCTGTGTGCTGTGTAACTTTTGTTCAGGGAAGATTGTAATGTCTACCATGGCAGAGAAAGCTCAGCCTTTCCTTTGTTCACTAATAGTGTGCTCATTCTTCAGGTGCTGCTGCTTGGGATGGATCTGTATTTTATGGCTGCCTTCCACAGTCTTGTTCCAAAAACGCTGTTTCCCTTGTGTGGTGAGAGTGGGAACTAAAATTTCAGTTGTTTGGTGTTTACCAGTTTTTGAAAAATGATCAAAATCCATGTGCTATTTCACTGGGTACCAAACATCTGGAGGCCAAGCCTGGCAAACCAGCAACCTGAACTGCTGCATAAATCTAAGAACTAGTTTTGTTTTCATGCCTCACTGTACTTCTTGTTGACTTTTTTTTTTTTTTTTTTTTTTTTGTAATTCCACCTTTCCTTGTATTTTGCTGCTTCTATTCTGAAATTATCCATTTTGTCCTTTTTTTGTGGCCTCACACCTCTTTCTTACTCATACTATCTATCTCACACTTTAATATTAGAAAGAGGCTGTGTATTGTTTGGGTATATTTGAGCACGGAGACACTGTTTCATGTGAACTGTCATACAATTATATGCACCTGCAGAGACAGCACTGACTGTCATGTGTGAGAACTCAGTGCATCACACTTGACCCCCAGCTTTTGTTGCCCACCCAGGTCTTCCCTTTCAGTGCCAGCGTTACTGCTGGTGGCAATTGTCTGTGCGTCTGTTATTATCTGAAACTTTGTGTTCTATTTTAAGATTTTGCCACAAGCCACTTCCATTGTAGCAATGTAAAGTTTCCTTAAACTGGCACATTCTCTGAGCACACCATGTGTGCTGATGGAGCTAGTGGAGTAACTAAGGTTTCATCCTCCTTTCTCTTTCTTGTGCTTGATATCATGTACTTTTGCTTGACTTGCCTTGTCACACCCAGGTCTGGATGGATGCCAGTTTGGAGAGCTCCTTCAGCTTCAGTGGGGACTCTGTGGCTTCTGCTACTCAAATTCCAGTTGTGTGGTCATGTATGTAACTTAGAGCTTGGAAGTGATCTGCATGCCAGGTCTGTCATGATAGGGTTTCCCCCAAGCATCCTCATTCCTTTTCCTCACTCCCTTTTGCATTTGTGAGACACACGCATAAGCTCTAGAGCACTTCATGTCTGTTTTGCTCTTATCTGCTTTGTGTTTCCTCCAAAATGATTTGTTTTCCAGTAGCTTGCAGTACTCCTCAAATTCCTGTAACTCTGCTGCATAGTTTTACCTCTTGCCTGACTTAAAAAGCTATTAAGATAAACAAGACAGAGCAAGCTTTATGCACCAGCTAGTATCAGAAAATAATTCATCTTGGTTTTGTTTTTCTTCCTGTTTGAGAAGAGTGCCGTGTCCTTAATCTGCTTCTGTTGTCCTGTGCGCTTTCAGAGACCTTCAACTCTCATGAAGGTTTTTTTACTGCTCAGTTACTCTAATCAAGCTGTTTCCTTGGCTATGTCTAGACTGTGTAGCAGAGAGATGCCTCAGAGTCCGCCTCTCAAAATGAGACTGTTGACACGGCACACACCACGTCCCTTGCTTGACATAGGAACAGGAGCTTTTCCCAGCTTTGAAAATAAAGGAGTGGGTGCATAACAATAAGGGGAGAACGTTACAACTTAACCCTGAAGGCAAGGGTAACTGAGGTTGTTTGTCTCTTGGGGTGGATTAGAGTGAGCAATATGCACATTGCTTCCCTTCTAGCAGTTACCTTCTCAGCAGTGTCTGTGACGCACTGTTTAGCTCTGAGCAGGTACTATATGAAGCCAATGCTAGTGCCAGACCACAATCATCAGTGAAGAGATTCTCACAAGGATTTTCCTTCTTTGTCACCCAGAAATCTATTCTCCCACACCTGCTGCTACTTTCCTGCCTCCTCAGATTAGCAGCCTGCTCTTGCTTCTAATTAATGAGGATAAATCTTGTATCGCGTGCACATCACAGCATTGCATGCGCGGTGTGCCAACTCTGTAGATGACTAATGGTCAAAATGAAGTTTGGTTGTTTTTTGTTGTGGTTTTTTTTGTTTGTTTGTTTTGTTTACCTTATTTTAGTTCTGCTTAAGGCTGAGAGCACAGAGTGGCTCTCTGATGCTGAAAAGAGGAGGTCTAACTTTTTCTGGATGCGCAATTTATCATCATCCTTCCTGCAGCAGCCCTGGTGCTCCCTGAATTCTTTGATGACCTAATTTAACTCACTGAAAGGGCAGAAAAATATCTCTTTTTCCTCTTCCTCACAGATCAGTTGTAATTAAACCATTTCCTTAATGGGAAGAGGGGAGAGGATGAGTAATGCCCTAATACTGAATCTCATGCACTCCGCAGAAGGTTTCATTTCCAAAGAAGCGAAGAACAGTGGGAAAGCACATGCATATAGCAAAGGAAAAATTTTTAGGTTATGAAACCAATTTTCCAAGAGTTATGGTACTTAAAGAAGTTTAACCTTAATTTCAAAACTTTTATCACCTGTGTGTATGCAGTGAGAAAATTATGTGGTTGTATACTCTGTATGCTGAGGCCTACTATCTCATACAGCTCGTGGAACAGGCTAGGCTAGGTGAAATACAACTGTGGTACTGGTGAACTATCCTTCCTGCTACAGCAACTGTTTTCTGACAGGAAAGCTATCACTTAAAGCACATACTGTCTGTTTTGTCCCCCAAAATCTGAGCTTGTTTGCTAGCTAAGTTTGCTCAAAAAATTGTGCTAACCCTTATAACATTGTTTGACAAATAAAAGTGGGTAAAAGCATTATGTTACTGTCTGCTCAATGTGTTATTTTATATCTTTCATAGAAAGAAGGAAACTACTGCTTAAATGCAAAAATTATTTTTCTTCCAGCGGATCATAAACAGCACTTTTGGGAAATCTCAGCTATAAACGAAGTTCATAGTTCACCTGCAAGAGATGTATGTTATATTTTTACAGACTAAAGTTAGATTCAGTGCAGTATGCACACATAGAATATGTGACCAATTTTCTTCACTTGCATATAATTTGCTTATGTGTAATTGTTTTAATAAATTAATCATGTATTAGAAATCATCAGAAGCAGACTTGATATTTGTGATAAATATCTCTCAAAGATGTTTTGCGTTTCTTATTTTTCTTAAGAGCATTTTGATATGAAAGTTATCTATATAAATATTTCAAAATTCGTGAGTCAGGTTCATTCAGCGGTTCTGATGTTTTTAATTTTTATGCAGTTTTCCAATAGCAACGAATACCTTTGGTGTTATGGTGTCTTCAGTCTTGATTCTTCTATTTGTCATCTGGCTTTTAGGTGTCTGCCTTCAGAAAACATGACACAATGCCATGTATCTGTTTTGGTTCCTTCCACACAGGTCCTATGGACCATTTTGCTGGCAGTGGCAGAATCAGCCAGAGAGACTGCATCACATGTGCCCTGTGGGCCTGGTCATCTCCATTTTTCTGTAGATGTTTCCTGCTTGAGAGCTTCTCTAAGCCATATGTTGCATTGATGCCTAGAGTAACTCTACTAGGGCAAACCTTTGAAATTTAGGTGTAAAAGTCCCCTGAATTAAGAAGATAGGTAAGTGACAAATTCTCTTTTCTCAGCCCTCTGACTTGCTACTGTTGTTCCCCACTCCCCAACAGACTCATTCTGGCCCTGTTCTTCCTATATCCCAAAGAGCTGGTCAGTTCTTAATCTCCAATAGCACATCTGGGCTTTTTCCTCCACAGCCTCCCAGCAAAGTGGAGCTGCTGTGCCTGGATCACCAGCAATCCCACAATCTGCTGTTTTAATTGAGTCAGGAATGCTGTGTAGAAGATTGTCAGTGGCTGCTTCAGAACTGAAGGGGTTTATTGCTTCCTTTTGCTATGCAGAAGCTCCTGGTGCCAGAGTCTCCACCTCTGTTCTCCAGTGCACCCATGGATGTTGCACACTGCTATTAGAATTGGGCAGCAGGTGGTGAGTTAAAGGATTCATCTGCCAAGACGAGAATAAATGCTTTTTTAATTTCCTTTCCCCATTGCTTTGTGGCTGGTGAGGAAAGAAGATACAGCAGGTGCTGAAGCCACTACTGCTGCCTTGGGTGCTCTTGCCTTGCTTCTGTTACTGCCTCTCTTGCTGTTGCTTTGTTCCTGCTGCTTGTACAGCAGAGTTTTGCACTTTGCTGGGAAATGGTCTAACACATTTTTGGGAGTGGAAAGCTGACAGTATTTTGGAGATGACTGAAAGGCAAGAAGGGTAGTATCCTTCTCCTCTTGTTTCTGTTTGGGTTTGTTTTTGGTCTTTCTTTTCCCCCATATGTCTCCACTTGTTGTTTTTGTTGTCACTAGACTGTCTCACACTGTCCCCCGCCAAATTCATGTTCTCCTAAGATTTACCCATTCAGACACAGTAATGCAATGGAGAAAGGCTTCTTTATAATTCTGCTTTCCCTCTGAACTGATCTTGAAACAGTAATATTAATGCTCATGCTAAGTTAACAGATTAAATTCTATATTTTCACTCCCCCTTCAGTGCATGTTTCTGAAATGTTTCCCGATATTCTAAGCAAATGCTGCCTCTCCTTCCCTTCTTCCTCTCTGTTTAGGCTAATGGTTAAGTTTCTTAATTCCATCCTATCAAAGTATCTCCAGTCAAGTAAGAAGATGATTTTTTTTTTTTAGGAACAACAGTCCAATTATTTTGGCTGGCAATAGCTATAATTATATTCTATGGTCACAGTTACAAGCAAGTGTAATTAGATTTTCAGTTTCATGGTAAAAGTTCGTCTCCATAGAAATGAGGAAAGGCTTCCTATATGTAGGATGTTGGGACATTGATTAGAGTAGTATTTTATTAAATATTCGAATGTGGTGATTCCTGTCCTGTTGCTATAGTTGGTGCACATATTTATCTTACAGAGTCAGATGCTATACATGTTTGTGGTGGCATATTCTCCATCACCCTTCTGGAACCTGCTTAATTGCTAGTGATCATTTTGGATTGAGATTTTAGGCTTTGATGAATTGATGTCTTTTGAACATCATCTTCCACAGGAAATTATCTCTGGTTAGTAGCTGGTTTAAATCCATAGAGAAGAAAAACAGATATCTCTGGGGCTGGGGTAAAGGGGTGGAAAATTACACGAACTGATATTTCCTTTGTACTACACAATCATAGCTTTTCCCTTGTGCAAAGCAAGTCTGGACTTGACAGAGCCTTGTAGGCATCAAGAGTATAATGCAGAATTAAATCAAACCTTCCTATAATCCAGCAGTTCTGGGACTGAACTAGATTTGTATATCAAAACCCTCATGATGTTCAGATGAAGGACTCATCACTTTCTGTCTATGGACAGCAATCAAAAGCACTTGATCAAGTCTTTTTTGAAATTAAGAAGCAATAAATTTGTAAGGATACCTATTTTTTCAATAGCTCTGTTCTAAACATACGATTTTACAACATAGCCTTTGTTTTTTTTCTGATATTCTGCTAACTTAACCTGAAACTAAAATATCCCTTGAAACATCAGGGGAACTTTTCTGGTCTTCATTCAATGAAAAGACAGGGAAAATATTTCAGAGACCTCTGACTTTAACACAGAACAGTCTGAAAAGAGGTAATATATGCACAGTGTATAGTTTAATGTAGATGTGTTCATATTTTAGTGACTGAAGTTGTCAGACTGTTATGAGAGTGAAAAATGAGCTTTTATCTTTCTCAGGGCTCTATTTCTCTGGTAGGATGAAATTCCATGCCTTTTTTGGCATTGGTTTTGCCAGTGTGAAAGCAAAGTAAGGAACCTGAAACCCTGTCTCCAGAGCTGCCCCAAGCCAGTGTGTCTGGGGGTTTCCTTCTGTTGCAGTGATATTGTTTCCTATCTATTCCTGGTATAATTCTTCAGAGTTTTAGCATGCTGATGGTAGTGAAATTAATGTTAATGACAAATCGTATGCACTAATGATTTGTAAAACCCTAGAGAATAATTGGCCAGACATTAAATTAAGAATAAAAAGTGATCTCTTGACATAAATGTACCTTCCAGTGAGAGTATCAATGAAAGTAAAATATCTTTGGGCTCTATTGTAACCTGTTACAACCTGAGGAAATTGAAAAAAAAAAAAAAACAAAAAACAACCCAACAGAATTAGAGTCTCTGTGAATCTATGTCTGAGTACTTGGGTCCGCTTGAGCATTGCTACCTTGCTTTGTGAACATAAATGCTGCCAAAATGTAGGGACAATGGCAGGAACTGTTCCTCCTTTCCCTTGCTCCAAGCTACCACGTCCAGCTTTGCTTTAGTGGGCTGCAGGGAGCGAGAGAGCTGTGAATGAAAGCTGGTGTCTGGTTAGAGAGGGTGCAGGGAAAGGGGACCCAAGTTTGGTTTAGCCTATCTGCTCTTCAGCTGATGAGTACATGTGCATTGTAGCCTCTAGTGGATAGGTGGAAATGTGCATCCTCATCATCCCTCCTGATGTTTGAAATTATACAAGTGTACAAGTGGTGCCACTAATGGCTAGAGATCTGTTTCCATGGGTGCTGCCTGGGATAAAGGTCACCTTGGGGGAACTTCTCTTGTGGGCAGAGGGAGCACAGAGCTCTACAGTACTGCAAGCAACAACAAAGAAATCATTTGATTAGAAAATAGCATTTTGATTCAAGAGTTTTCAATGGTCTGCAAAACCTACCAACACTAGCGAGCTCACCCTCATGTGCTGAGAATGGCATTTGTCCTCAAGGATCAAAAGTTTTCATAGAACCTAAGAAGTTATGTGAGTCATGGCAGTCCAAAGAATGGGGATCTATGGCAAGTTCTTGGGAAAAATATGCTGTAGGCTTAATAATTTTAAATTCTCTAGGAAGATTTCTTTTTAGTTTAGTTTACTGTTGAGAGTGGAAAGAGAAAGGTCTTTTAGGCTTCTCAGCTGCAGACCTGTGAGTAGGAAATATCAAGAAAAACTCACTGATTCAAATATGGTGGTGATGAGGGACGACTAGACAAAACAATTATCACACTGCAGGAAGACTAAACTGGTTTTGTGGTAAATTTTCAGTATTTTGTCCTGATTAAATATTGTTGTTCTTCCTCATGCTATTTTACATAAAAACAAAGAGC
>NW_020956600.1:103708-103826 GCF_003031625.1 Empidonax traillii
GAGTAGGAAATATCAAGAAAAACTCACTGATTCAAATATGGTGGTGATGAGGGACGACTAGACAAAACAATTATCACACTGCAGGAAGACTAAACTGGTTTTGTGGTAAATTTTCAGT
>NW_020956600.1:107850-113056 GCF_003031625.1 Empidonax traillii
GCAGCAGCTGCTATCCAGAGCACACCTGACCCCTCAGGCTATGAGCTGGGTGTTAATAGGCCTGTGAAACAGGAGGATGTTCCTGTCCTCACACCCCTGACCCACAATCACCCATTGTGGAACTCTCTGCCCTAGGGAAGGTATTGGGCATTCCTGCCCAAATTGGAGTGTGCGTAATCTTGGGATCGTGGGACTTCGTGGGATCCAGAGGAGGACCAGAACCTCGACCAGATTGCGACCATCGCTCTCAACTGGACTGCGAACACTGCTCTCGACCAGACTGCAACCATCACTCACACCAGCAAGTTTTTCCTCTCCTTTCACTTTTGGACTCAGGAGGACCACGTGGAGCTCAGCACGGAGGCCAACGAACACCATTCTGTTCATGCCCCAGGGTGCTGGGGCTTCAGGTAACTCAGCAGAGTTTGGATAAAAACTGAAGGAGGAAAATTGCCAGTTCTCTGGAAGCAAAATAGCATTTTGAAGAGGCAGACTATCTGCTGCTGGGATACAGCCTGACATGAGTAAATTGCAAGCTGAGATAAATATTCCTGGAACTATCAAATAGAGAGCTGTACAATATGCACAAGGTATGATTACCCATCCATTACAATTCATGACAGTCCTGCTGGTCTAAGTACTGGAGCAGTGAGAAGGGCATGCTGCTTTTGCAGTCAGTCTTGATATGGGGAGCAAAACACTAGCAAACGCTTAGTAATTTTAACCTCTATATCTATGTTAAAAATACAAAGGTTTCCTACAGTGATAACAATAAAGCAATACTTACTCAGGAAAATGCAAGTGACTTTTGTCTACAGTATTGGTAACAGCAAGAAAAAACAGCTTATACCTTAATTCAAAATGCCCTGACAGGGCCAGATTAAACAAATGAACTTTTAGAGCAGCACAGAATGCTTGTACTGTTTGCATAAAATAAGGCAACTTATTATAGAGAGCATCATGTAGGTGTAAGTATCTGGGACACTATTTGGAACTGAGTGATGACTTCCACAGGTTTGTAATCAAAAGCAAATTGACTCACAAAAATTCCTGCAAAAAAAGAGAAGTTTTTTGCTATGAACTTATATACCTGGAAAGGATCATGGCCCACTCTTCACTGCAGTGTGGACTGTGGTAGAAGGAAAATCTTGGGAATTGTTACAGCAAAAATGATTGCTGTAAAAAAAATAATGGAGTAGAAAAGGTGTCAAGTGTTGTCTTAACTGAAGCTGAACAATTTTTCAACCTGAAATACATTATTGTCGAGATAGCAAATCAACTAGACTGAGGGAACCATGGCCAGCTGTAGTGTATTATTTACACAACAGTCCCCGTAATTCATTTTGGTATAAAAAGACCCAAATCCCATAGCACAGCAAAGCTGGGAGCAGGTCTTGCAAGCCCTTGGTAGGGGAACAAGCGGAAAGTTGAACTCCATTGCTCTATGAAAGTCTCTCTCATTTGCTACCTCTTTTAAGTACTCAAATCTGTGCATCAAACAGGAACTTCTGTTGCTGTGCACAGTCAGAATAAATAATTTTCTTTTCTAAGAATATCAGCAGTTCTGATAATGGACAACAGGGCAAAGCCAAGGTGAGGATCAAAGGTGGTAGACTAAGAATCACATGACTTCTGGAAAATTGAGCAGGATGAAGAGTAGGGTGCAGATTGCTAAGCTGTTACTGAAAGCACTACACAGAAATTCAAACGTTTGGCAAATAAATCACTGTCTAAAAAATCTTATTGTTTTGTAACCTTGCTTATAGAGAATGAAAGGAATCAGAAATAATCTAGACCTAATGTTTTACATAGGTTATAAGTCTGCTGCTGCTAATTAAAGGAAAGGCTTCTCAGTTCCCTCTGGTACAGTAATCAGATGCTTTGGGTCTAGACAGAACAACTCAATTTTTTTATACTAACAGTTTGGTGATGTTTATTTTTCCACTGGATGTAGTAGTTAGAGCTGAAGAAAAACAAGGATTATAATTTGTGAGGGAAACATTGTAGTAAACCTTAATTGATGGCAAAACAGGTTATCTTCATCTTTTGCCATCCTGATGCCTATAAATCTCAGGTTATGTATTGCTTTTGGTGCAGTCTTTTTCTTTTGCTTGACCCTCTATGGTTTGGAAAGTACTGCCTGGAGCAAACATTAAGAATTTAAACTTCTTTTGTACTAGAAGAATGGTATCTTGGCAGCAGTGGATAAAAAAAGCACTCAATTTCCAAAGGCTTAATGGATTCTCAGGGGTTTGGAATCACTCCAGTGTTGGTACAGTTAACCATCAGTGAAGTAGTAATCACTTCATTTTATGCAGGTGCAGATGAGATGTATGTACTTGCCACTCAGTAGCTGATATAGAGAGCTATGAACTCTGACAGAACTGATTTTACTTTATCCAAGTAGCTGAGTTTCTTACCATGTTAAATGTCTTACCATGTTTAAATGTCTAATATCTCCCAAGTCTCCTTCAGTGTAGTTCATGAGCTAAAATTGGAATACAGGGATAAGCGAAATCCAGTCTCTTACTGACCTTTCCAGTAGGTTTGCATGAAGTACAGGAAAAAGCAATCAGGACTAACAGAGTTTTCTTGCCTTGTCATAGGGCTGTCCTGAGTCATGTTAGCTGTCAGGTGCCGTAGGTGCTACTGTAGCCTGTTTTAACATTCTAATCCAGAAATAAAAATTGCCATATGTAGTCTTTTCTTTAAAAAGCCACCATTCATAAATACCAGGCATATTTTTCTCAGCTTGTTAATGCTCACAAAATCCAGTGCTGGCTGAGATGATATTCATATCTATGGCCCTCCTGAGAATGGTTGTCTTTATTTTAAGCAAAATTGTCTTTATTTCAAGCAAAATTTTGCAGCATGACCAAAATGCTGTTTACTCACTAGGGCAGGATACTGATTTTTCTTCAGTGCCCTATGCCCTGTTTGGTATAACTTAATATTTAAGAGAGTTGAACCCTGAAGGAATTCATGTGTTATCTTCACCATGAATCTCTAACCCATTAAGCTGTGAGAGAAAATTTTTGAAACACAGGATCCTGCTTCCTCTTCTGTAAAATGGTGTTGCAAGTGTTTGAGATGCAGAATTTGTGGGCAAGCCCCCTGGTGGTCTCTAGGTTAGGGGACGAATTCTCTGGAGAGCAGGGACTTCCAAGAGCATCCACGTAAAGAGTAATTGTAGCTGTTTGGTTTTGTTTGTGGTTGTTTTGCTGTGAGGGCATGGGATTCAAGTTATAAATAAAAAAACAATCAAGTTTGTTCTGTTATAATTGTAACCAGGGATGTACCTGTATGCACACCTGCACTTCAGTCTTTAAAAGCCTGGGTGGTGCAGGAACTTCTTGATTAGTCATCTGCTCTGAGGAGATAATGGACTCATCTGGGACATTGAACTGATTAGAAACTCAGTCATTGACTGATCTACTAGATATCTTCACAGCAAAGTATTTGACTTATACTTGGAGTAATATTTGACCAAATATTTGGAGTTCTCCATGTGGAAGTTTAGACTGTCCTGACGATTTTCCCTAGGCAACTCTTGGACCAGTTCCTCTGATCAAATAAAATTATTAGCGTGCTGACTGGAGAAGCTGTGTGCCCCAGCAACACCCAGATGTTTTAACAAACACTCTATGAGTGTCTGAGTAACAGTTTTTATTTTTTTCAGTCTCCTTGAATTTCTCAAATTCAGATCAAACCCACAGTTGACAGGTTTGGGATTTTTTTTTTTTTTTTTTTTTTTTTTAATCCTCTCGTCTTGAAGGGAATTATCAGTGTAAGTTCCAGAGAGATTGCTCTGAATTTTCGTAAAGAAGATAATACCCCCTGGCTTCAAATTAGTAGTGAATTGTTTTAAGCTTCAGATGGTGAGTAATTAAGGAGCAACATTGTGCAGGTGTAAAAACAAGTCTCAGGCAAGAGAAGACATAATAGTCACTGTTTGTCTATACAAATGCTTGCTTAAGTATTCATATATACAGGTGAATTAATGAAAAGCATGAAGAATATGAATTCACTCCATAAGCAGCATTATTGTGTTTTTTGTTTCTGAGATAGACATGACCACCTAGAGAAAAAAGTGAAATTCTCATATCTCCAATGAATTTTGTACCCAGACTTAAGATGTGTGTTGCACTATTTGTGAACCCTATATAATTTATTGCAATATTGGTTTTGTACAATTGCTAAATACATCTCTGTCCATTTCTAAGATCTATGTCTTCCTTGTATTCGAGTGAGTGCACTTTCATGTGTTCTTGTTTTGGTTTAGTTTTGGTTTCTATTTGTCCCATTTTAAAATAATAGATACTAAACATTAATTATTCCTAGTGACTGTAAACATTACAGAATTATCCATTACAAAGAAGCTTGGCAAAGTTTTTGTAAGCAGCAATGTGGAAAGTTAGTCACTCAAGTTGCAGATGGAGAAATCCCGGAGAATATACAATCCCATGCTGCTGCTCTTCCCATGTGATTCACTTTTCTTGCAATAAAAAAGGTAGCTTTATGGTTTTGCCTTTTGCTAACCTCAGGTGAATTCATGAGGACAGGAGGAGAGAATTTCAGACAAAGCTTGGATTTTGCTTTAATTCTCAAAGCTATAAGCTCCTCAAACTAGGTACAGTGTCTTCATCCAGAATAGTCAAGGACTTTATGTGGGTGTGGGAGGCAAGGGCAGGATTGGGCTGGAAACTGTAAAACCTGTTTCTGTGTCTTTTCTGACTGTCTTTCCTTCAAATAGCCAGTTGTTGAGACACTTACAGGGATGTTCCAATAATACTACTTGTCTCCAAATTGTGCACTTATCCTATTCTGTTAACCAAAGTCCTGGTAACAAAGGCAGTTGAAATAAATTGCAAAGAGATTAAGGTATTTTTAGAACGTTTTTCTATGTGTATTGTTTGTAGACAGACTCCCAGCATTCCTACACACAGTTGTAAAGCAGATGTGCCCTAGAATGTATGGGGATAGGCTGGAATTTTTTTCATCTTTTTGGTGTTTTGTTTTTTTTTTTTGTTTGTTTGTTTTTTACCATATCTAAACACTGCTTGTGATCTAAACTTAATCCCTATTTGCATAATTCTGTGAGGCTGTTTTTTCTCTGTAATGGGAAAATCTAACTTTTGAAATAGGGAGAGAAAAAATTGAAAATCTAAACTAAAACAGTCCCACAGTGGTTTACATGTAAGATATG
>NW_020956600.1:113217-119542 GCF_003031625.1 Empidonax traillii
TTTTTTTTTGTTTGTTTGTTTTTTACCATATCTAAACACTGCTTGTGATCTAAACTTAATCCCTATTTGCATAATTCTGTGAGGCTGTTTTTTCTCTGTAATGGGAAAATCTAACTTTTGAAATAGGGAGAGAAAAAATTGAAAATCTAAACTAAAACAGTCCCACAGTGGTTTACATGTAAGATATGGACATATTGTTTCATTCCTGAATTTGTTGGGTAGGCATGTTGTTAACAAAGGACATACATGTTTCCAACCAGATCAATTTTTTTTTTTTTAAAGGAAAACATTGCCTTCATTCTAATAAAATATTTTTATAAGTGTTATGGCTGCATCAGTGTTGGTAACTGAGACAGAAAGTCTTTTCTTATCTGTTAAAAATGGCAGCTTACCAAAGAAACAAGAAGCATATCAACCTCTTTTCTTGGCATTATTTCATCATGGGGCTGGGATCAAAAACCTACTGCAAGTGCAATGTTTTTCATTGGAAGGGGTTTCCTTTCTCTTGTCAGTCCTGATGAACAATTTACTGGTAGTGTAAGTGTTCAGACTAGTCAGGCTTTGACTCAGGGGTGAGCCAAAAATGATCAAATCTCTTGAGCCAATGTCTCATGTGGGACATATTAGTTGCAATTTTTCAAATACAGGAATTTTTATTGAACGCTATTTCTTTTGAATAATTCCTCAGAGATTCTCATCCTGTAGTATAAGCTTCTCAGCATGCAGTGAAATTGTTTAACTGTGTATAAAACACAAGGACAAAGAAACATTGCGGTTTTTACATGTAGTTTTGCCTCTTCTAAAATATTTTTATTTCTCTAGTGTGGAATCTCAAATCTTTTTTAGTGGAATCTCAAATCTTTTTTAACCATCTGCAAGGAGCTTATAAATATAAGGGCGAAGGAATTCAGAATAAGAAAATAACAGTATTGATTAGACTGAATGATCTGATTTCAATAGAAATTAATGCTGGATGCTTTGCAAAGAGTCTATGAACTGGACCAGTATATGATAACAACTCATTGGTGTATTCTCCCAGTCTCACTTTAGCTCCAGTTTCAGATTTATTTCTATTCATTACATGCTTATTATTTCCACTCTGATATCTGATATCTTGAGAAGGAATGCATCCCCAACCCAATAATGCTGTTTGGCTCAGTCCGTTAGGACTTCAAGTTCAAAGTTTTTTAATTTTCTTCTGCTTATTTTTATTATTACTTTTATTTTTTACAATTTCTGTATTTAGGATATCTGTTTCCTTTACTTCCTAACATTTTTTCTCATAAATTCTTCACTGTTCATTGGGATGTGTTTGGTGTGAAGTAGTGTGCTTAGTGTATGCTTTTAATATACTCTTTCCTACTATGTTAAGCTCAAGAGGCTCTCTGTCTAAAAGGTGTTCAGTGGGAAAAGGCAGGTAATGACTGGTGTGTGTGTGTGAGAGAGAGAGAAACTTTGCACTGTCTTGATTAAGACAGTTGACATAGGTAACAAAATGAAAGGGAACCTGAAGAAAGTGACTAAATCCAGTCCCTTATTTACCATGGTGACTCTTTAAGTGAATAAAGGGCCAATATGAGTGTGTCAACACAACAGTCTGACAGTTCAGAAGAGAACTTCTGGGTTATTAACGAGTATTTTGAAATAAAGATCCAGGATTGAGGTGCCCTTAAATATAATGGAGTTCTGTTAGTGGATTCACTGTGTTACATCTGTGTTACCATTCTGGATGTAAGGTGTTTTATGAGCCTTCAGTTTGACTATGCTTGTCTTGTAGTTCATTGATTTATTGCCCGCAGCCCTGGGCAAAACTGTCCCATAGACTTGGTCTTCATTGTATTATGCCAGTTCTATTTACTTATTTATTGTAATCAAATTAACATTTGCAAAGTGCTTGGAAGGATGAAGTGCTATCAACTGGAAGCGAGAGGCAAGCAAGAACACTGTTAAGGGTGTATAAATGCATTGCTACGTGTGACAGGAGTCCTTCACTGTGAAATGGTGTGACAGTGATGGCATTATTAGTTCAACAGTCACATGATGATTTACCTTTGCATGTTCTTGTGCAGCTCAACAAAAGCATCCTGTGAGGGTAAGAGTCCACACCTTTCTTACTCCATCAGATAGAAAGAATGCACGATGCTGAATCTGCTGTTTCTGTCTTTGTCCAAAAAGTGCAAATTCCGCTGTTGGCAATGCAATTCCCACGGACAGGCTATCCCATGTGAGGTGATGTGCGTACTTTCTTATTAGTGGTAACTTTGTGGTTCCTTGGGTACTGATGGCAGCTGAAAACACCACAGCATGTGCTTTGCATTTTGGCTTGATGTATTGTCTAGTTACCACCTAGGGCTGTGGGCATGTAATTTTCCAGTTATGTTGACCGTAGAGGCTGTTGCTGCCAGATATGTACCTTGCTTGTGTTCATTACGCCACCTCCCTCTGTTTTGTTGATTTGGTGGCTGTGCTTAGCTCAACCTAAACCCACTGTAGTCCAAATGAGACAGGTTAGCAGAAACTTGAGTTCAAAACAGTCTTGGTAAACACAGCTCATTGACTGAAACAAGGTTAAGAAGCAGCTGAAAAAAAGAAAGGATCTCTTTATTGATTCTCTTTCCTTTCTGTATTTGTCTTTCTTCCTTTTTTTTGGCCATGATTGAGATGAATCTACTCTTTCTTTTAAAGCTTGTTTGTTTACTCTGAACAAAAAATTCATATAGGACCAGAGAAGGTTTTGATCTTTTGAAAGAAAAACAGATACTTTTTCCCAGTGGTAAGTTTTTATGCCCAGGTCAAGGGTTTTGAAAGCAATATTGCAGCTGTTGAAATGCATCAGTGGTGGGACTGTCTTTTTCTAGTTACTTGATGCAACAATTGCTATTCCTTCATTACTTTTTATAACGGATTTTGGTAAATAACAATTATAAACTCATTAGTCTCATTATTCTAAATGGAGCAGATAAATGGATATTTCTTCTGACAAGGATGCATGTAGTAAATGACTGATAGATGGAGTTTAGGAGAGGTTTTGGTTGAGATATTTCATAGTAATTAGTCTACTCAAGAAAATAATTTACTGAGTCATATTGATGGGAAATTGGAAGCTTCCATTCTACTAATCTACAATGTAATATACTTAGACATGTTGATTGTGATATTTTGCTTCGAGTGTTTTCTCTAAGCATCTATGATTAAATTGTGTAGTTATGTGTTTAATGACAGTCATTGAAAGAGACGACCCTTTGCAGGCTAGTAAGCAGAATGTTTTAACGGTCTAGGTCTTTTGACTCCTGCAAAATTAGCAGAAATTGGCTCATGCAACTGGCATGAATAAAGGGATGTGTAAAACCTCTTGTGGAATGTGAGTCTGTCTTTCCTTGAACTTTAGTGGAATTTAATGGCTTTAAATAGGCCCAAAGTATTTTCACATTTTGATGATTCTTCATTGTTTTAAAACATACCACAGCAACACTTCTGGGAAGTGTAAAGTCATGGCTACTCAAAGAGCAGACACACATCAAACAGGAGTGATAAAGGATTTTGCAAAATATCTAGCCAGGGTAGCCAACTACTGACAGGGATGGAAAACATTTTTTGCGGGGAAAAGAGTGGAGAGAGTATTTGGATAAACAGGCATAGGAAATGATCAGCAATAGATTTGACCAAGGTGGCTAACGGGGGCTGCGGCCTTCCATTATCACTGCAATGTGTGGAATACACATTCCTTTACCATATATTGTGAACATGTCCCTGTAGGTCTTGTATACAGATGTGTTGACCTTGCCTATAAGGCTGAGCCTTTTGACTGATGATTTGGTTGATTTAAAGTTGAAGTATCTTTATTGGCTTTACATGAATGGAAAACTTCAGCTATAGAAATAGAAAAACAGGCTTTCTTGAATTTACACACAGACCTGCAGTTTTATGGGCTTCAAAGAGCTACTACATGTAAAAAGATTGCCATAAATTGGTGGGGTTACTGAAAGTGGTTTATACGGGGAATAAAGTACATGAAACTGAAAGCAAGTCGCATATTTACTCTGAGGCAAGGTGTTTTCTATTTTAGCTTTCTTTAATGGCTACACGTGGAGGTACATGTTGTGGTATGGAAGGTGGAATCTGGCTGGAATCTGGTGTGGATGATCCAGTCAGCACTTGTGCTTCCTTTATTGAGCCTATTGTTCATTACTGTAGGACTTAGTGTAGGTCTGTGCAATGGGCAGTTATGCACTCAGTCTATAAAGAGATTGAAAAGTTGAAAATGTGGGTAGAATTGGTAAACTGGGGAAAATGAGCGTGAATTATGATTGTATCCAAAATAAAGAACTGGTGTCATCCCTTGTGAGATTGGTGTGTCCTGAAGGAGAGAGAGAGAGAGAGAAGAGAGAGTCCTCTCTTCCTTGGGAGGTGACCCAGGGCAGGGTGATGGGTACAGGACATCAGGGAGTGCCAGCCTTGGCAGTCAGCCACCTGTGAGTGAGCACCATGGAAAGCATTCAGAATTTCACCCCTTGGGAGCAGAGGGCAGGGAGGGAGCTGCATGCCTGTTTCTGGAAGCAGATAAGTTCATGTCGAACTGAGCATTTCTGGTCAACGAGATGTGTGGAGCAAGAAGGCAGCATAAACTCAAGCTGCAGACACAACCTGAATGCAATATACTAGCACATACTGCTAAAGGAGCAGTCAAAAGAAAGGTCCACAAACATGCTAATATTTCATAAAAGCCTTGGTGGATTAGTCTTGCACATATGTATTTTTAAGTGATGGTGTTGTAAGATCATCTTTTTTTTTTTTTTTCTTTTTCTTTTTTTTTTCAATTTGACCACTGCTGACCTTCTCTGCAAGTGTATGTGCTTGTTTAAGAGGATTGTTTTTGCTCTAGTCTGTCCTGAATTTCATTTCCAGAGACAGCAACATTAGCTATGTAACTACATGTTTATAAGCACAGTTTCTTGGTCCAGAACAGGTATTTTCAAGCTTTTACCAAGGTGATGTAAAGATCTCCACACCCTTCATGGATTCTGAAAACTCAGATGTATTATTTCTAACTCTGACTTACAGGCTATGAACATTTCTCCCTAAGTAATAATGGTTAAAGGTAATAATGAATAATGTTAAATGCTCTTAAGAGAAAAAAAAAAAAAGAGGTGTTCTATAACGTGGAAGCAGGCTGCATTTCTTTCAGTTTGAGAAATTCCACATTTTTTGTGCTAAATGAGGAAAAAGGAAGTATTTTTCTTTCAAAATTATAGTTTTTCTCTAATTACATTTTTAGAATTAGATATTTGAATTTTTAGTCAATTTTTATACAGTTTTGTTTAAATAGTACTAGGGAAAAAATCAGGACTTTTCAAAGGACTTTTTTTCCATTTGACTGTAACTAAACTGGATTCAGCTAATGAATAATCATTGTGCTTTGCAGGATGCTTGGAGCTGCTGTATCCTTGATTTGAGAAAATAATGTCTGGAAGTGAAAGACAAGATGCAAACAGGTCTTTAAACTGCATCTCCTGGGCATCCTTTGCTGCTCCTCTACCCTGGGAAGATAAAGGGGGGGGCTCCTGCTCTTCGGACCCTCACAGCCCCCAGCCTCTGGAATTCTTTTTGGAAATGCCGCTGGGTGGCAGCATTTTCCCGTGCAACTCTGAAGAGAGGCAGTGGGGAGAGGTTCATTAAGGGGAAAAAAGGTTCAAGAAAAAAAATAATAAAATAAAGTGAGTGGGGAGGGAAGAAGCCACATTAAAGGCTGCCACTTGGTAGACCAGCAAGCATCTTTGCTTCAGTGTAACTTCTGCAAATCTCCAGTATTTGCCTCTCTTCTTTGAATTCCCCGGCTGACAGGATACATAAATTGAAATGAGGAAATCAAAGGCAGGATCTGACTTTATTTTTATCAGTGATTTTCTAGTTAGGGGGATCTATTCTAAAGTGGAAAGCTGGCTTCTGTTTCTGAGAAGACAAGCAGAGTTTGTGAGTTTTCTCCACTCTCTTTACTATTAAAGCCAATACTTTCTCGGTTGTTTTGGCTTGGTGTTTCAGAATGCAAGTTGACTTGCTTCTCTTCTGGTTTGACCAGGCACTTACATGAATGAGCTTTAACACAAGCAGCTTTGTTAATTTCCATCAACTCTTGTGCTTACCTTGCAAATGATGTGATGCTTTCTTTCCTACTTGTGGCATATATGGGGGGCATAATAGCCCTCTTTTTCCTCTGTCCTTTGGGAAGAAACATCTTCAATATGTCCTGCTTCCAACGTCCCCCTGGATACATTGCAGGGGTCCCCAGATCCCCAGTCCATGGCAGCAGTTCCTTTTTGGCTGGTTC